>NC_135804.1:2856011-2959462 GCF_964213995.1 Mustelus asterias | reverse complement strand
ATGGAGATCGTCAGGAAGCAATCACACATGAGAACGACACAGATCGTCAGCAGGATATTAAGGAGCAAATATGTGCACAATTCACAGAGATGTGTAACAACAACAACAGGGTTATTATATTATCTTAACTGGGATATATATAGTGTTAAGGGCTTGGATGGAGTAGATTTCTTGAAATGTGTACAGGAGAACTTTTTAGATCAGTGTGTGGAGAGTCCAACAAGGGAGGGAGCTGTGCTGGACCTGATTCTGGCGAATGAAGCCGGACAGGCTGCTGTGGGAGGCAAGGGAGGAGATTGCAGGGGCTCTGACACAAATTTACAATTCCTCTCTGGCCAGCTGTTGGACTTTAATCTGGTGCGTGAGACTTCTTACTGTGCCCACCCAGTCCAGTGCCGACACCTCCACATCATGACTTCCAAAGTGTATCATCTCTCACTTTCCAGGGTTAAATTCCATCTGCCACTATCTGCCTATTTGACCATTCCGTCAATATGTTCTTGTTGCCCAAGACACTCAGCCTCACTGTTAACCACCCGGCCAATCTTTGTGTCATCTGCAAACTTACTAATCCTACCCCCCACATAGTCATCATATGTTTATATAAATGATGAATAATAGGGGACTAACACAGATCCTTGTGGTACGCCACTGGATACTGGCACGGGAAGGTGCCAGATGACTAGAGAACAGCTAATTTGGTTCCGCTATTTAAGAAGGGTTGTAGAGATAAACCAGGGAACTACAGACCAGTGAGTCTCACATCAGTGGTAGGGAAACCATTTGAGAAACTTCTGAAGGAGAGCACCTATCTCCACTTGGAGAGGCAAGGCTTGATCAGGGATAGTCAGCATGGCTCCGTCAGAGGTCATGCCTAACAAATTTGACTGAATTTTTTGAGGAGGTGACCAGGTGTGTAGATGAGGGTAGTGCAGTCGATGTAGTTTATATGGATTTCAGGAAAGCCTTTGACAAGGTCCCACATGGGAGACTTGTAAAGAAGATAAATACTTACGGGATACAAGGTAATTTGATAAAGGAGACAGAGGGTGATGACAGGAGTCTGCTTTAGTGACTGGAATGATGTGGAGATGCCGGCGTTGGACTGGGGTAAACACAGTAACTGGAAGCCAGTTTCCAGTGGCGTACCACAAGGATCTGTGTTGATCCCCTATTATTTGTCATTTATATAAACAACAGATGACTATGTGGGGGGTAGGATTAGTAAGTTTGCAGATGACACAAAGATTGGCCGGGTGGTTAACAACGGGGCTGAGTGTCTTGGGCTACAAGAACATATAGACAGAATGGTCAAATGGGCAGAGAAGTGAGCAGATGGAATTTAACCCTGAAAAGTGAGAGATGATACACTTTGGAAGCCATGATGTGGAGATGCCGGTGTTGGACTGGGGTGGGCACAGTAAGAAGTCTCACAATACCAGGTTAAAGTCCAACAGGTTTATTTGGAATCACGAGCTTTCAGAGAACCTGATGAAGGAGCAGTGCTCCGAAAGCTCGTGATTCCAAATAAACCTGTTGGACTTTAACCTTGCTGTTGTGAGACTTCTTACTGTGCACACTTTGGAAGGAGTAATTTGACAGGGAGGTATTCAATGAATGGTAGGACATTAGGAAGTTCTGTGGAACAAAGGGACCTTGGCGTGTTTGTCCATAGATCTCTGAAGACAGAAGGGCATGTTACTCGGGTGGTAAAAAAGGCAAATGGGACACTTGCCTTTATCAATCAAGGCACACATTACCAAAGCAGGGAAGTCATGTTGGAGTTGTGTAGAACTTTGGTGAGGCCACAGCTAGAGTACTGTGTGCTGTGGTGGTCAGTACATTATAGGAAGGATGTGATTGCACTGGAGGGGGTGCAGAGAAGATTCCCCAGATGCTGATTCACCAGTAATGAACAGAGGTTGCATAGGTTTGGGTTGTTTTTGTTGGAGCAGAGGTGCTGAGGAGGGGCCAGATTGAGGTGTTCAAGATTATGAGGGGCATGGACAGAGTGGATAGGGAGCAGCTGTTCCCCTCAGTTGAAGGTTCAGTCACGAGGGGACATAGCTTCAAGGTGAGGGGCAGGAGGTTTAGGGGGAATGTGAGGAAAATCTTTTTTACCCAGAGGGTGGTGACGGTCTGGAATGCGCTGCCTGGGGGGGTGGTAGAGGCAGGTTGCCTCACATCCTTTGCAAAGTACCTGGATGTGTACTTGACACGTCTAACATTCAGGGCTATGGGCCAAGTGCTGGCAGATGGGATTAGGTGGGAGTTCAGGTGTTTCTTGCATGTCAGTACAAACACGATGGGCTGAAGGGCCTCTTCCGCACTAGATGATTCTATGAAAATACCCGCGTACCCCCTTCCTCCGTCCGTCCCATCCCAATCCTGCCCTACCCTGCCCAATAAATCCCACTCACTCCCCAAAACACCTCCCTTCTAATATATTGAGATCTACTGTCCTTATTCTCACCGCTCCCTTACTTCCTATCACAACCTTTCCTTCCCTCCCTATTTACCCCCATTCCTCCCTCATAGAGCCCTCTCCCTGATGTATATCCCTGACATACCACACCCTCCCCTCCCTAATACACCACATCCTTCCCACCCACCCTAACATACAGCCACCCTCACCCGCGCTAATACACCCCCCTCTGTCCCTCACACACACCCTCCCTCCCTCCCCCTCACACACACTCCCTCCCTCCCCCTCACACACACTCCCTCAGACCCTCTCCATAATACACCCTTCCCTC
Source organism: Mustelus asterias (assembly GCF_964213995.1). Taxonomy (NCBI): domain Eukaryota; kingdom Metazoa; phylum Chordata; class Chondrichthyes; order Carcharhiniformes; family Triakidae; genus Mustelus; species Mustelus asterias. Next base: position 2,956,706 of record NC_135804.1, on the reverse strand, counting down.
CATGTATATACTACCTCCCTCCCTCACACCCTCCTCCCTCACACCCCTCCCTCACACCCTCCTCCCTCACACCCCTCCCTCACACCCTCCTCCCTCACACCCTCCTCCCTCATACCCCCCTCCCTCATACCCCCCTCCGGCTCCTACCTCCGCGCTCTCGGGCCCCGGCCTCCGGTTGTGCGGCTCCAGGAGGGGAGGCCGCCGTCTCTCGCACTCCTGTTGCCGCCGCTCGCTCCCGCGCCGCTTAAGCGCGGCCCCGACGGCGCGCGCTCCCGCTCTCCAGCCCCCCCCCCCCCCACCCCCTCGCGCGCGCTCCCGCCGCTGCCCCTTCACGGGGGCGCGCGTGGAAACCCGAAATCAGACACCTCCATTCCACCGAAGGGGGAGTCAGACTCGCCCAATCCCCCCTTTAGACTCTGTTTGCCTAAATTAAAGGGCAATCGATATGGTGATCACCGAATCTCTGTGTATTGTTGATTGTAACGCCTGTGATATCTGAAAGATGGGGAAATGGGGTTGAATTCCTCCCCTTGAGACTGAGTGACCCCCCCATCGGGACATGGGCCCATCCGTCACCATGACAGAGAGGCCGGAGCTGACGTCATTGATGTCAGTCTCCTCAGTAATTACTGGGTTGGGGAGTTTGCAGTGGGGGGAGCGGCTCGCTTTGCATTTCATTGTCTGTTTGCCGCGTCACTCGTCCAAAATTTCCAAAATTATCTCTAAATCTGGCTGCACCCTTTTGTCAGCGAGTGCGCATGTGCGGCGCGGTGCCTGCTGGGGTTTGTAGTTCCTCCGGGTCAAAGGTCTCCAGGTCAATCAGCGGCGGAGGGAGAGGCGGGAAATGTCAGCCGCGTCCGTCCCCCTCCCCACAGCGGCAGGCCCTCCCCACACAGCCCGACCCCCTCCCCACACAGCCCGTCCCCCCTCCCCACACAGCCCGTCCCCCTCTCCACACAGCCCGACCCCCTCTCCACACAGCCCGTCCCCCCTCCCCACACAGCCCGTCCCCCTCTCCACACAGCCCGACCCGCTCTCCACACAGCCCGTCCCCCCTCCCCACACAGCCCGTCCCCCTCTCCACACAGCCCGACCCCCTCTCCACACAGCCCGTCCCCCCTCTCCACACAGCCCGTCCCCCCTCCCCACACAGCCCGACCCCCTCTCCACACAGCCCGTCCCCCCTCCCCACACAGCCCGACCCCCTCTCCACACAGCCCGACCCCCTCTCCACACAGCCCGTCCCCCCTCCCCACACAGCCCGTCCCCCCTCCCCACACAGCCCGACCCCCTCCCCACACAGCCCGTCCCCCCTCCCCACACAGCCCGTCCCCCCTCTCCACACAGCCCGTCCCCCCTCTCCACACAGCCCGTCCCCCCTCCCCACACAGCCCGTCCCCCCTCCCCACACAGCCCGTCCCCCCTCCCCACACAGCCCGACCCCCCTCCCCACACAGCCCGTCCCCCCTCCCCACACAGCCCGACCCCCCTCCCCACACAGCCCGACCCCCCTCCCCACACAGCCCGACCCCCTCCCCACACAGCCCGTCCCCCCTCGCCACACAGCCCGTCCCCCCTCCCCACACAGCCCGTCCCCCCTCCCCACACAGCCCGTCCCCCCTCCCCACACAGCCCGTCCCCCCTCCCCACACAGCCCGTCCCCCCTCCCCACACAGCCCGTCCCCCCTCCCCACACAGCCCGTCCCCCCTCCCCACACAGCCCGTCCCCCCTCACCACACAGCCCGTCCCCCCTCCCCACACAGCCCGTCCCCCCTCCCCACACAGCCCGACCCCCCTCCCCACACAGCCCGACCCCCTCCCCACAGCGACAGACCCTCCCCACACAGCGCGTTCCCCCTCCACACACAGCGGCAGACCCTCCCCACACAGCCCGACCCCCTCCCCACAGCGACAGACCCTCCCCACACAGCCCGACCCCCCTCCCCACACAGCCCGACCCCCTCCCCACACAGCCCGTCCCCCCTCCCCACACAGCCCGTCCCCCCTCCCCACACAGCCCGTCCCCCCTCCCCACACAGCCCGTCCCCCCTCCCCACACAGCCCGTCCCCCCTCCCCACACAGCCCGTCCCCCCTCCCCACAGCGACAGACCCTCCCGACGCAGCCCGTCCCCCCTGCACACACACAGCGACAGACCCTCCCCACACAGCCCGTCCCCCCTCCCCACAGCGACAGACCCTCCCCACACAGCCCGTCCCACTTCCCCACACAGCGGCAGACCCTCCACACGCAGCCCGGCCCCCTCCCCACAGAGACAGACCCTCCACACGCAGCCCGTCCCCCTTCCACACACACAGCGACAGACCCTCCACACGCAGCCTGTCCCCCTTCCACACACAGTGGCAGACCCTCCCCACACAGCCCGACCCCCTCCCCACAGCGACAGACCCTCCGCACACAGCCTGTCCCCCCTCCACACACACAGCGACAGACCCTCCCCACTCAGCCCGACCCCCTCCACACACAGCGGCAGACCCTCTCCATTCTGCCCGTCCCCCCTCCCCACACAGCCCGTCCCCCTCCCCACAGCGACAGACCCTCCCCACACAGCCCGACCCCCTCCCCACAGCGACAGACCCTCCCCACACAGCCCGTCCCCCTTCCACACACAGCCCGTCCCCCCTCCCCACACAGCCCGACCCCCTCCCCACAGCGACAGACCCTCCCCACAGCGACAGACCCTCCCCACACAGCCCGTCCCCCTTCCACACACAGCGGCAGACCCTCCCCACAGCGACAGACCCTCTCCACACAGCCCGTCCCCCTTCCACACACAGCGACAGACCCTCCCCACACAGCCCGTCCCCCTTCCACACACAGCGACAGACCCTCCCCACAGCGACAGACCCTCTCCACACAGCCTGTCCCCCCTTCACACACACAGCGACAGACCCTCTCCACACAGCCTGTCCCCCCTTCACACACACAGCGACAGACCCTCCCCACACAGCCCGTCCCCCTTCCACACACAGCGACAGACCCTCCCCACAGCGACAGACCCTCTCCACACAGCCTGTCCCCCCTCCACACACACAGCGACAGACCCTCCCCACACAGCCCGTCCCCCTTCCACACACAGCGGCAGACCCTCCCCACAGCGACAGACCCTCTCCACACAGCCTGTCCCCCCTTCACACACACAGCGACAGACCCTCCCCACTCAGCCCGTCCCCCTTCCACACACAGCGACAGACCCTCCCCACAGCGACAGACCCTCTCCACACAGCCTGTCCCCCCTCCACACACACAGCGACAGACCCTCCCCACACAGCCCGTCCCCCTTCCACACACAGCGACAGACCCTCCCCACAGCGACAGACCCTCTCCACACAGCCTGTCCCCCCTCCACACACACAGCGACAGACCCTCCCCACACAGCCCGTCCCCCTTCCACACACAGCGGCAGACCCTCCCCACAGCGACAGACCCTCTCCACACAGCCTGTCCCCCCTTCACACACACAGCGACAGACCCTCCCCACTCAGCCCGTCCCCTCCACACAGCCCGTCCCCTCCACACAGCAGCAGACCCTCCCCACACACAGCGGCAGCCCCAACCCACACGGCCCGTTCCCCCTCCACACACAGCGGCAGACCCTCTCCATTCTGCCCATCCCCCCATCACACTCAGCAGCAGAACCTCTCCACTCTGCCCGTCCCTTGTCCACACACCGACAGGCCTGCTGGGATTCAACAGCATCTTCTGTTTGAGTGAGTCAGGTTGAGTGACACTATAGTTAAGGAAGCCTGCCAACGCCTCTACTTTCTCAGAAGACTAAGGAAATTTGGCATGTCCGCTGTGACTCTCACCAACCTTTACAGATGCACCATAGAAAGCATTCTTTCTGGTTGTATCACAGCTTGGTATGGCTCCTGCTCTGCCCCAAGACTGCAAGAAACTACAAAAGGTCGTGAATGTAGCCCAATCCATCACGCAAACCAGCCTCCCATCCATTGACTCTGTCTACACTTCCTGCTGCCTCAGCAAAGCAGCCAACATAATTAAGGAACCCACACACCCTGGACATTCTCTCTTCCACCTTCTTCTGTTGTAGTTACCTGCCTCACAGCACCAGGGAGCCGGGTTCGATTCCTGGCTTGGGTCACTGTCTGTATGGAATTTGTACAATCTCCCCGTGTCTGTGTGGGTTTCCTCCGGGTGCCCTGGTTTCCTCCCACAGTCTGAAAGCTGTGCTGGTTAGATACATTTACCTGAACAGGCACTGGATTGTGGCGACTAGGGGAATGTCACAGTAACTTCATTGCAGTGTAATGTAAGCCTTACTTGTGACTAATAAATAAACTTTAACTTAAAAAGATACAAAAGTCAGGTCACGTACTGACCAACTCAAGAACAGCTTCTTCCCTGCTGCTGTCAGACTTTTGAATGGACCTACCTTGCATTAAGTTGATCTTTCTCTACACCCTAGCTATGACTGTCACACTGCATTCTGCACGTTGTTTCCTTTTCTATGAATGGTACGCTTTGTGTAGCGCTCAAGAAACAATACTTTTCACTGTATGTTAATACATGTGAGAATAATAAATCAAAGTCAGCTTCTTAAAGGGAAGCTGCAATCTGTTGTGGCTGTTTTAAATCCAACCATAAGAAGACACAGGGTCATCCAGACTCAAGAAGTTGGCTCTATTCTCTACCTGCAGATGCTGTCAGACCTGCTGAGATTTTCCAGCATTTTCTGTTTTTGTTTCAGATTCCAACATCCGCAGTGTTTTGCCTTTATCTCAGAAGACACTATCGTCGAACAGCAAGCCTAACAAAATTGCCCCTTTTAGAGGGCTAAGACTGGTCGAGAAATAAATCAGTGGTTATCCAAGCCATGGCAGCACTGGGGAGAAATCTCTGAAGGTACAATAGTCAAAAACATCTAACGGCAGATCCTCTTGCATATCTTGTATTAAGTTGATCTCTCGACCATATCTGTAACTGCAACACTGCATTTTTCATCCTCTCCTTTCCTTCTCCCCTATGTACTCTTTGAACGGTATGCTTTGTATAGTACGCAAGAAACAATACTTTACACTATATCCCAATACATGTGACAATAATAAATTTGATTTTGATTTGATTTATTATTGTCACATGTATTAACATACAGTGAAAAGTATTGTTTCTTGCGTGCTATACAGACAAAGCACACCATTCATAGAGAAGGAAATGAGAGAGTGCAGAATATAGTATTACAGTCATAACTAGGGTGAAGAGAAAGATCAACTTAATGCAAGGTAAGTCCATTCGAAAGTCTGACGGCAGCAGAGAAGAAGCTGTTCTTGAGTCGGTTGGTACGTGACCTCAGACTTTTGTATCTTTTTCTCAATGGAAGAAGGTGGAAGAGGGAATGTCCGGGATGCGAGGGGTGCTTAGTTATGCTGGCTGCTATGCCGAGGCAGCGGGAAGTGTAGACAGAGTCAATGGATGGGAGGCTGCTTTGCGTGATAGATTGGGCTACATTCATGACCTTTTGTAGTTCCTTGCAGTCTTGGGCAGAGCAGGAGCCCATACCAAGCTGTGATACAACCAGAAAGAATGCTTTCTATGGTGCATCTGTAAAAGTTGGTGAGAGTCGTAGCTGACATGCCAAATTTCCTCAGTCTCCTGAGAAAGTAGAGGCATTGGTGGGCTTTCTTAACTATAGTGTCAGCATGGGGGGACCAGGACAGGTTGTTGGTGATCTGGACACCTAAAAACTTGAAGCTCTCGAGCCTTTCTACTTCGTCCCCGTTGATGTAGACAGGGGCATGTTCTCCTTTACGCTTCCTGAAGTCGTGACAATCTCCTTCATTTTGTTGACATTGAGATTGTTGTGATATTGATCATTGACATTGATGTGATATTGTTGCTGCACCAGTTCACAGATTCTGTATCTCTTTCCTGTTCTCTGTCTCGTCATTGTTTGAGATCCGACCCACTACGGTGATGTCGTCAGCAAACTTGAAAAATCGAATGGTCCTGATGGTATCAATGTCCTGGAGGTTACCATTGACCAGAAACTGAACTGGACTAGCAATACAACTACTTTATAGTCTTATAAAAATGTTAATGTCTGTAAGCAAGATTGAAAAGAACTTGAAGACCTTCACAATCGATGGAATCTTGTTGTTTCCACTGTGGTCAATGCTTTGGGTGATGGGGCCTGGTCCACACAAACTGAATTTTGAGAATTGTAAAAGATCACAGAAAACACTGACTTGTTTTCAGACTAAATCGACTACATTAAAAGTTCCCCCGATGTTTTGAATGGATATAACTCAAGGAAACCAGCAGAAACTCAACTTCTCTATGTTTATTTACATCGGAATGACACTGCCATCTAGTGCACTTGTATATTTTACAAACTGTGAGGAGAATTAACATCCAGCCATGGAGAGAGAGGCAATCTAAACAATTGGCAGAAAACATTTAAATTGAACTTCTACTAAATGCCTTAACTATTGGGATTTTTAAATTCGTTCATGAGATGTGGGTGTCGCTGGCTAGACCTGCATTTGTTACCCATTCCGAATTGCCCTTGGGAAGTGTTGAGCTGCTTTCTTGAACCACTGCAGTCCCTGTGACAAGACGAATAAGGTAAGAATTAGACTTTTGTTTCCTTCACCCTAGAGGTTGTAAGATACTCATTCATTTTTCATATTTTAATCTATTCCAAGTATTTTAGAAAGAAAGCCTCCATTCACAACCTTAGGACAGCCCAAAGCACAATAGCCAAACGCAGAGCAATCAAAATCAGGGCCAGAATTAGGATATCTCAGAATTTTAAAATTGAGGCATTGCGTGGTGTTGTGGGGAAATTTCAAGAGGTGCCAATTGTGTCTTAAACTAAGACCATTCAAAACTCACAAGGCAAATATCTCTGTGCAAAACACGTAACAAATTTATTTAACATCGAACATGAAAACACAGGACAGTACGATACAAACATACAGCCGACCAGAGTCTCACACAGGGTTAAATAGCTCTAAGGACCGAGTGACAGAACCTCTCCAGAAAAACTGAATTACAGAGTCAAATACAGATCAATTATACTTTATCATAATCAATAATTCTGCCTTTCATTAGCTTAAAATCAATTCCATTTAACAGTTACACACCAATACAATACACCAATACAATCTCTGACAAATACCTCAGCCAATCATAAGATACTTAATAGCATGGTGATATCTTATTCGTCCAACTGATTCCGGATGTAGTCTCCCCTTTGGCATTAACTAACTCCCTGTCACCTGGCCATTCTGCTCCTGTGTAAGTGGTCCACACATCTTCATTGCTGCATTTTCTGTTTTTGTTTCAGATTCCAGCGTCTGCAGTATCTTGCTTTTATCAACACATTTTCATTCTTTTTGTCTGCCCCTTGTCTCAGTGTACCAATCTGACCGGCTTCTCTGGTTCTCCAGGTTTGAAATTCCCTTTTTTTTTTAGAAACCCTACAGTGCAGAAGGAGGCCATTCGGCCCATCGAGTCTGCACCGACCACAATCCCACCCAGGCCCTACCCCCACATATTTTACCCGCTAATCCCTCTAACCTACGCATCCCAGGACTCTAAGGGGCAATTTTTTTAACCTGGCCAATCAACCTAACCCGCACATCTTTGGACTGTGGGAGGAAACCGGAGCACCCGGAGGAAACCCACGCAGACACGAGGAGAATGTGCAAACTCCACACAGACAGTGACCTGAGCCGGGAATCGAACCCGGGACCCTGGCGCTGTGAAGCAGCAGTGCTAACCACTGTGCTACCGTGCCACCCTTTGTCCTGTGTATGATTGATATGTAATAAATACTTAGTGACAGGTAGCATGGTTTTGTACAGGGGAGCTCATGTCTCATCAACTTGATTGAGTTTTTTGAAGAGGTGACAAAGATAATTGATGAGGGAAGGGCTGTGGATGTAGTTTATATGGACTTCAGCAAGGCCTTTGACACAGTCCCACATGGCAGACAAGTACAAAAACTAAAATCACATGGGATCCAGCAGAGGCAGCAGTGAGACTTCACTGAGGTGCATTCTGGGAGATGCCAGCGCAGTCACATCTACTAAAAGTGGGAAGCAGAAGAACTAGAGTCAAGGAGCGGTTAAGCCCAGAACTCTACATTAGTGTTTCCCTCCCTCGCTCCTCCTCTGACCAAAAAAAAGCACGGTTCAGAGAGTGACTTGAGACCAATGGATGTAGCTGATTGGCCAGTAAATCCTGGTGGGTATTTCCAAACCATATTAAATTTAAGCACATTGTTCAGGTAAGGTTAGGGAATTATTTGCTTTATTTCTTTTTTAAAAAATCTTATAAAGTTTTTTAAATTTAAAGGGTTTAGTCATTGCAGGAGAGCTCGAAGCTGTGGTTTGCTCTTCTTGCTCCATGTGGGAGGCTGGGCACATTTCCAGTGCCCGGGGCCAGTATGTGTGCAAGAAATGTGTTCAGCTGCAGCTCCTGGAAGTTCGAGCTTCAGAGCTGGAGCAGCAGCTGGGGACACCGTGGAGTATCCGTAAGTCTGAGATCATTTTGGATAGCACATTTTGGGAGATGGTCACACTGCAGCTGAAGGGACTTGAGGAAGGAAGGGGATGGGTGACCACCAGGCAGTCCAAGAGATGTAGGCGGGTATTTCAGGAGTCCCCTGGGGCCTCGCTCGCAAATCGGTATTCCATTTTGGAGGCTGATGAGGGCTGGCTCCTCCAGGGAGTGCAGACAGAGCCAAGCTTCTGGCACCACAAACAGCCAGATTGTACCGGAGGTGGGAAGAGAGGCAGGGCAATAGTAATAAGGGATTCAACAGTCAGGGGTAAAGAGAGGCACGACTGTGGCTGTCAACATAACTCCAGGATGGTGTGTTGCCTCCCTGGTGGTAGGGTCCGGGATGTCACTGAACGGCTGCAGGCATTCTGAAGGGGGATAAGGCAGAGGTCATGGTACATGTTGGTACCAGTGCCATTGACAGAAAGAGGGATGCGATCTTGCATCATGAATTCAGGGAGTTAGGCAGTTGACTAAAAAGCAAGATCTCTTGTGTTGTAATCTCAGGATTACTCCCAGTGCCATGTGCTAGCGAGCACAGAAATAGGAGGATAGTGCAGATGAATGCGTGGCTTAAAATTGGTGCAGGAGGGAGGGTTTTAGATTCCTGGATCGCTGGGACCATTTCTGGGGAAGGTGGGACCTCTGGGGAGGATGCAGGGGTAAGGGGAATTACAAAATTAATGGTAGAGGAGAGGGTGCAAGTGAATGAAGGCGGTAATTTAGACAAGGGAGTAGAGGGAGAGGGTGTTCGCGACTCATCAAAGCGGGTCCAGATAAAAGCTGGAATAAGGACACTTTGCCTGAATGCACGAAGCATTCGGAACAAGGTAAATGAGTTGATGGTGCAAATCAGCACAAGTGGGTACGATCTAGTGGCCATTACAGAAACGTGGCTGAAAGGTGACCAGGACTGGGAGATGAATATCCAGGGGTATCAGGCGTTTAGGAAGAATAGACAGGAAGGAAAAGGTGGTGGGGTCGCGCTATTAATAAGAGATAATATCAGGGTAGTCCTGAGGGATGACATAGGCTCTGAGGAACAAAACGTGGAATCATTATGGGTAGAGATGAGAAATAGTAGAGGGAGAAAGACACTAGTAGGTGTGGTATATAGACCCCCAAATAATAATGTTGAGGTAGGGAGGGCTATAAACAAGCAGATAAGGGATGCGTGTAAAAACGGAACGGCAATAATCATGGGGGACTTCAACATGCACATTGACTGGCAGACTCAAGTCGGTAAGGGTGGAATGGAGGAAGAGTTCTTAGAATGCTGTCGGGATAGTTTCCTTGAACAGCATGTTACGGAACCGACGAGGGAACGAGCTATTTTGGATCTGGTATTGTGTAACGAGGTAGGTAGAATTAAGGATCTTATTGTGAAGGACCCTCTTGGGTCTAGTGACCACAATATGGTCGAATTTCTGATTCAGATGGAAGAGGAGAAAGTTTGGTCCCAAACCAGTGTCCTCTGTTTGAACAGAGGGAAATATGATCGGATGAGGGATGAATTGGCTAAGGTAGACTGGGAGAGCAGGCTGGCAGGTAGGATAGCTGAGGAACAGTGGAGGATTTTTAAGGAGATCCTTTTCAGTTCTCAGCAAAAATATATTCCAGCAAAAAACAAGGATTGTAAGAAAAGGGAGAACCAGCCGTGGATAACGAAGGAAATAAAGGAGAGTATTAAAATAAAAACAGCTGCGTACAGAGTGGCCAAAAATAGTGGAGAAACAAGTGATTGGGAAAAATTTAAGAAACAACAAAGAGAGACTAAGAAAGCGATAAAGAAAGGAAGGATAGACTATGAAGCTAGGCTAGCAACTAATATAAAAAATGATAGTAAAAGTTTTTATAAATATATAAAAAGGAATAGAGTGGCTAGAGTGAATGTTGGACCCTTGGAGGACGAGAGGGGGGAGTTAATAGTGGGAAATGAGGATATGGCTGAGTCTTTAAATCAGTTTTTTGTGTCGGTCTTCACGGTGGAGGACACAAATAGTTTGCCAAATATTAACGATAGAGGGTTGGCAGCAGGAGAAATACTTAATACAATTAATGTTACCAGAGAGGCAGTGCTGGGTAGACTAATGGGACTGAAGGTGGACAAGTCCCCGGGTCCGGATGGAATGCATCCCAGGGTATTGAAAGAAATGTCAGAGGTAATAGTGGATGCGTTAGTGATTATTTATCAAAACTCGTTGCATTCTGGGGTAGTGCCGGTTGATTGGAAAACGGCTAATGTTACGCCGCTGTTTAAAAAAGGAAGGAGACAAAAGGCGGGTAACTATAGGCCGGTCAGCTTAACGTCTGTAGTAGGGAAAATGCTGGAATCCATTATTAAAGAGGAGATAGCAGGGCATCTGGATAGAAATGGTTCGATCAATCAGACGCAGCATGGATTCATGAGGGGAAAGTCGTGCTTGACGAACATGTTGGATTTTTATGAAGATGTGACTAGGGCAGTTGATGGAGGAGAACCGGTGGATGCGGTGTTTTTGGATTTCCAAAAGGCGTTTGATAAGGTGCCCCATAAAAGGCTGCTGAAGAAGATTAGGGCACACGGAGTTGGGGGTAGTGTGTTAAAGTGGATTGGGGACTGGCTATCCGACAGGAAGCAAAGAGTCGGAATAAATGGGTGTTTTTCCGGTTGGAGGAAGGTAACTAGTGGCGTGCCGCAGGGATCGGTACTCGGGCCGCAACTATTTACCATTTATATAGATGATCTGGAGGAGGGGACGGAGTGTAGGGTAACGAAGTTTGCAGACGACACAAAGATAAGTGGAAAAGTGAATCGTGTGGAGGACGGAGAAGATCTGCAGAGAGATTTGGACAGGCTGAGTGAGTGGGCGAGGATATGGCAAATGGAGTATAACGTTGATAAATGCGAGGTTATACACTTTGGAGGAAATAATAACAAATGGGATTACTATCTCAATGGAAACAAATTAAAACATGCTACCGTGCAAAGGGACCTGGGGGTCCTTGTGCATGAGACGCAAAAGCCCAGTCTGCAGGTACAACAGGTGATCAAGAAGGCAAATGGGATGTTGGCCTATATTGCGAGGGGGATAGAATATAAAAGCAGGGATGTCTTGATGCACCTGTACAGGGCATTGGTGAGGCCGCAGCTGGAATACTGTGTGCAGTATTGGTCCCCTTATATGAGGAAGGATATATTGGCATTGGAGGGAGTGCAGAGAAGGTTCACCAGGTTGATACCGGAGATGAGGGGTTTGGATTATGAGGAGAGGCTGAGGAGATTGGGTTTGTACTCGTTGGAGTTTAGAAGGATGAGGGGGGATCTTATGGAGACTTATAAGATAATGCGGGGGCTGGATAGGGTGGAGGCGGAGAGATTCTTTCCACTTAGTAAGGAAGTTAAAACTAGAGGACACAGCCTCAAAATAAAGGGGGGTCGGTTTAAGACAGAGTTGAGGAGGAACTTCTTCTCCCAGAGGGTGGTGAATCTCTGGAATTCTCTGCCCACTGAGGTGGTGGAGGCTACCTCGCTGAATATGTTTAAAGCGCGGATGGATGGATTCCTGATCGGTAAGGGAATTAAGGGTTATGGGGATCAGGCGGGTAAGTGGTACTGATCCATGTCAGATCAGCCATGATCTTATTGAATGGCGGGGCAGGCTCGAGGGGCTAGATGGCCTACTCCTGCTCCTATTTCTTATGTTCTTATGACCTGTACAAGCGGGTCTACATCTGAACCAGAACGGGACTAACATCCTTGCGGGACGTTTTGCCCATGCTGTTGGGAGGAGTTTAAACTAATTTGGCAGGGGGAGGGGACACAGACTGTTAGCAGAATAAGGGCACGGAATCACAGCAAAACAAACAAGTCGGAGGGAGTGCAGCTGTATTAAGTTTCAAGGGCGTAAGGCCAGGCTGAATGGCCTCTACTTTAACCTCAGGAGTATTGCAGGTAAAGTGGATGAGTTGAGGGCAATGATTGACATGTGAAAGTGTGATATTGCAGCCATCACAGAGACATGGTTGAAAGAAAGATACGTTTGGCAACTCAACATTCCGGGATATAGAATCTTCAGGCGAGACAGGGGAGGAGGTGAAAGAGGGGGAAGCAGTGCATTATTAGTTAAGGAGTCAGTTATTGCAGTAAGGAGAGATGATATATTGGAGGGGGCATCAAATGAAGCTTTGTGGGTAGAGCTTAGGAATAAAAAAGGGACAGCCACATTGTTGGGTGTTTATTATAGATCCCCAGAGAATCAGAGGGATATTGAGGAGCAAATATATGCTCAGTTTGTGGAGGTGTGTATAAACTAGGGTTATTATTGGGTGATTTCAACTTTCCCAACATTAACTGGGATATACACAGTGTTCAGGACTTGAATGGAGTAGATTTCTTGAAATGTGTACAGGAGAACTTTTTAGATCAGTATGTGGAGGGTCCAACAAGGGAGGGAGCTGTGCTGGACCTGATTCTGGGGAATGAAGCCGGACGGGTGGTTGAGGTGATGGTGGGGGAGCATTTTAGTGATAGCGATCACAACATAGTATAATTTAAGCTTGTTATGGACAAGGAAATAGATAAGCTGCAAAAAAAGTTTTGGATTAGGGGAGAGCAGATTTTAGTAAAATAAGACAGGATCTGGCCAAGGTAGACTGGGAACAGCTACTAATGGGAAAATTACAGAAGAACAATGGGGGGGGGGGGCATTCAAAAAGGAAATGTGGAGAGTGCAAGCCCAGCATGTCTCCTCTCGGGTGATAGGCAGGAATAACAAGCCCAGAGAACCATGGGTGACCAGAGATATTCAGTATACAATGAGAAGGAGAAGAAAGGCTTTTAAAAAGTACAAGGGGAACAAATCAGTGGAGGCATTAGTGAGGTATAGAAAATGCAAGGGGGAGCTTAAGAAAGCAATTAGGAATGCAAAGAGGAGATATGAGAAAGCTCTGGGATTGTTTTCACTGGAAATACGGAGGCTGAGGGGAGACCTGGTAGAGGTCTGCAAAATGATGAGAGGCACAGACAGGGTGGATAGTCAGAGGCTTTTTTCGAGGGTGGACGTGTCAATTACAAGTGGGACAGGTTCAAGATGAGAGGGGGAAAGTTTAAGGGGGATGTGCGGGGGAGGTTTCTCACGCAGAGAGTGGTGGGTGCCTGGAACACGCTGCCAAAGGAGGTAGTCAAGAGGGCATACGGCATGCTTGCCTTCATCAGCCGGGGCATTGAGTTTTAAAATTGGCAAATCATGTTGCAGCTGTATAGAACCTTAGTTAGGCCGCACTTGGAATAGTGTTCAATTCTGGTTGCCACACTACCAGAAGGATGTGGCGGCTTTGGAGAGCGTACAGAAAAGATTTACCAGGATGTTGCCTGGTATGGAGGGCATTAGCTATGAGGAGAGGTTGGAGAAACTTGGTTTGTTCTCACTGGAGCAACAGAGGTTGAGGGGTGATCTGATAGAAGTCTACAAGATTATGAGGGGCATAGAACCATAGAAAATTACAGCTCAGAAACAGGCCTTTTGGCCCTTCTTGTCTGTGCCGAACCATTTTATGCCTAGTCCCACTGACCTGCACTTGGACCATATCCCTCCACACCCCTCTCATCCATGAACCCGTCCAAGTTTTTCTTAAATGTTAAAAGTGACCCCGCATTTACCACTTTATCCGGCAGCTCATTCCACACTCCCACCACTCTCTGCGTGAAGAAGCCCCCCCTAATATTCCCTTTAAACTTTTCTCCTTTCACCCTTAACCCATGCCCTCTGGTTTTTTTCTCCCCTTGCCTCAGTGGAAAAAGCCTGCTTGCATTCACTCTATCTATACCCATCAAAATCTTATACACCTCTATCAAATCTCCCCTCAATCTTCTACGCTCCAGGGAATAAAGTCCCAACCTATTCAATCTCTCTCTGTAACTCAGCTTCTCAAGTCCCGGCAACATCCTTGTGAACCTTCTCTGCACTCTTTCAATCTTATTTACATCCTTCCTGTAACTAGGTGACCAAAACTGTACACAATACTCCAAATTCGGCCTCACCAATGCCTTATATAACCTTACCATAACACTCCAACTTTTATACTCGATACTCCGATTTATAAAGGCCAATGTACCAAAGGCACTCTTTATGACCCTATCCACCTGTGATGTCACTTTTAGAGTGGATAATCAGAAGCTTTTTCCCAGGGTGGAAGCGTCAATTACTCGGGGGCACAGATTTAAGATGCGAGGGGCAAGGTTTAAAGGAGATGTACGAGGCAAGTTTTTATACAAAGTGTGGTGGGTGCCTGGAACTCGTTGCCGGGGGAGGTAGTGGAAGCAGATACGATAGTGATTTTTAAGGGGCGTCTTGACAAATACATGAATAGGATGGGAATAGATGGATATGGTGCCCGGAAGGGTAGGGGGTTTTAGTTAAGTTGGGCAGCATGGTCAGTGCAGGCTTGGAGGGCCGAAGGGCCTGTTCCTGTGCTGTAATTTTCTTTGTTCTTTGTTTTATAGCCCAGGAACCCTGGACCAATCAATGGCTCTAATCCAATTCAGATCCCCTGCCAATCAGGGACCCAGAGCCAATCAATGACATTGAGCCAATCAATGGGGACGAGCGAATCCTTATGGTCAGAAACGGGGGAATTCATAACGGGGAATAAAGAATAAAATTTGTACATTGCTTCAGTCTTCACAAAGGAAGACATGAATAGTGTACCAGAAGTTCTGAGAGAAACAAGTTTTTGTGAGGAGCTGAAGGAAATCAGCATTAGTAGAGAAATTATTTTGGGGAAATTAATGGGATTGAAGGTGGATAAATCTCCAGGTTCTGATAATCTTTATCCCAGAGTACTTAAGGAAGTGGCCCTGGAAATAGATCCATTGGTGGTTATTTTCCAAAATTCTTTGGACTCTGGACTGGTTCCTACAGCTGGAGGGTGGCGAATGTAAGCCCGCTATTCAAAAAAGGGAGGTAGAGAGAAAACAGGGAACTATAGACCAGTGAGCCTAACGTCAGTACTGGGGAAGTTGTTAGAGTCTGTTATCAAGGATTTCATAACTCAGCATTTGGAAAGCAGTGATATAATCAGACAAAGTCAGCATGGGTTTACAAATGGGAAATCATGCTTGACAAATCTACTGGAATTCTTTAAGGATGTAAGTAGTTGAGTAGACTGTGGGGAATCAGTGGATGTGGTTTATTTATACTTTCAGAAGGCTTTCGACAAGTTCTCATAGCAAACTACTATCGATGGATGGGTGGGGTGGGGGGGAGTGCATGTGTGAACAGCCAACAGTCGTGGTCTAGATCAATACCACCAACAAAGGTACAAAGAGGGAATAGATCTTGCAGACAGTTAGGGAGTAGGAAAGGAATTAAAAAGTAAAATATCAACTGGCAACGTCAAGTGCTGCTAGAAATAGGAGGAAGTGTGAATGAATGCTTTCACCGGCTGGAGAGATGCTGCAAGTCAGAGGGTTTTATATTCCTGGGGGAGATGAGATCTGTACAGACGGGCTGGATCGCAATTCACCATGACCAGCACCAATATTACATAGGAACAGTTCCTCTCCAAGTCACTCACCATCCTGACTTGGAAATATATTGCCGTTCCTTCACTCACTGTCGCTGAGTTAAAATCCTGGAAGTCCCTCCCTAACATAACTGTGGGTGTCCCTACACCACACTAACTGCAGCGATTCAAGAAGGCAGCTCACCACCACCTTCTCAAGGGGAATAGAATGGGCAATAAATGTTGGCCTAGCCAATGACACCCACATCCTGTGAACAAATATAAAGAATCAATGGTGGAGATTTGCTAGTGCAGGAATGCAAGGGTTAAAGAAGCTTGGCAGGGAAATGGGAACCCGAGTGTAGATTCAGAAAGGGGAAGAGCAAACTGGAAATAGAAGGCAGAAAATTAGTAAGCATTGTGGAGGGTGGTGGAAACAAAGGTAGTAGATAAGAAAGGATTGTTCAGTAATTAATGGTATTTACTTCAATGAAACAAGTCTAGTGAATAAAGCAACTGACCTGAGGGCACAGATAGACACTTGGAAATATGATATCACCACTCTTACTCAATTCATAGCTAAAAGGCAGCAATAGCAGCTCAGATTCTCTGTTACAGGGATTTCAGATGAGATAGGGAAGATAAATACGGAATAGGGAAATGGGATAGGAAAGACTGTCATTGACTTCAGGAAGCGTAAAGGAGAACATGCCCCTGTCTACATCAATGGGGACGAAGTCGAAACGGTTAAGAACTTCAAGTTTTTAGGTGTCCAGATCACCAACAACCTGTCCTGGTTCCCCCCATGCTGACACTATAGTTAAGAAAGCCCCACCAACGCCTCTACTTTCTCAGAAGACTAAGGAAATTTGGCATGTCAGCTACGACTCTCACCAACTTTTACAGATGCACCATAGAAAGCATTCTTTCTGGTTGTATCGCAGCTTGGTATGGCTCCTGCTCTGCCCAAGACCGCAAGGAACTATAAAAGGTCGTGAATGTAGCTCAATCCATCACACAAACCAGTCTCCCATCCATTGACTCTGTCTACACTTCCCGCTGCCTCGGCAAAGCAGCCAACATAATTAAGGACCCCACACATCCTGGACATTCTCGCTTCCACCACCTTCTGTTGGGAAAAAGATACAAAAGTCTGGGGTCACGTACCATCCGACTCAAGAACAGCTTCTTCCCTGCTGCTGTCAGACTTTTGAATGGACCTACCTTGCATTAAGTTGATCTTTCTCTACACCTTAGCTATGACTGTTACACTACATTCTGTACTCTCTCATTTCCTTCTCTCTGTACGGTATGCTTTGTCTGTATGGCGCGCAAGAAACAATACTTTTCACTGTATACTAATACATGTGACAATAATAAATCAAATCAAAAACCAGGTCTCCGTGATCCCAATTACATCATGTCCATTAATGATTGTCTG
The DNA here is from genome assembly GCF_964213995.1 of Mustelus asterias. Lineage (NCBI taxonomy): Eukaryota > Metazoa > Chordata > Chondrichthyes > Carcharhiniformes > Triakidae > Mustelus > Mustelus asterias. The sequence goes on along the minus strand of NC_135804.1, from coordinate 2,939,230 downwards.
CGCAGTTAATTCATCCACCTTTATCATAGAAATCATAGAAACCCTACAGTGCAGAAAGAGGCCATTCGGCCCATCGAGTCTGCACCGACCACAATCCCACCCAGGCCCTACCCCCATATCCCTACATATTTACCCACTAATCCCTCTAACCTACACATTTCAAAGCATCATAGAAGAATCCAAAGAACAAAGAAAAGTACAGCACAGGAACAGGCCCTTCGGCCCAAGTTTGTGCCGACACAGATGCCTCTCTAATATTTTCTTGCCTGTGTGTGGTCCATATCCCTATTTCCTGCCTATTCATGTATCTATCTAGTTGCCTCTTGAATCCCTACAGTACAAAGGGAGCCCATTTGGCCGATCGAGTCTGCACTGACCACAATCCCATCCAGGCCCTATCCCCATGCATTCACCCTAGCTAGTCCCCCGACACTAAGGGGCAACCCAGCATGGCCACTCAACCTAACCCGCACATCTTTGGAGTGGTTTCTCTTCAGCTTTCTCAAACCCCCGACCCTCATCCCCCAATCCACCCCTTACCCTGCACCCCCACCCCCAATCCACCCCTCACTCTGCACCCCCCACCCTCAACCCCAATCCACCCCTCACCCTGCACACCCCACCCCCAATCCACCCCTCACCCTGCACCCCCCCCACCCTCACCCTACACCCCTCACCCCCAATCCACCCCTTACCCTGCACCCCCCACCCCCAATCCACCCCCCACCCTCACCCTGCACCCCCAATCCATCCCTCACCCCCCACTCACCCCCAATCCACCCCTCACCTTCAATCCACCCCTCACCCACACCCCCCAACCGTAGCCCAATCCATCCCTCACCCACACCCCCCAACCTTAGCCCAATCCACACCTCACCCTGCACCCCCCACCCAAGGGGCAATTTAAGCATGGCCAATTAACCTAACCCGCACTTCTTTAGAATGTGGGAGGAAACCGGAGCACCCGGAGGAAACCCACGCAGACACGAGGAGGATGTGCAAACTCCACACAGACAGTGACCTAAGCCAGGAATCGAACCCAGGCCCCTGGAGCTGTGAAGCAGCAGTGTTAACCACTGTGCTACCGTGCCGCCCCTAAAGAGGCCATTCAGCCCATTGAGTCTGCACCAACCACAATCCCACCCAGGCCCTGTCCCCATAACCCCATGTATTTACCCTACTAATCCCCTGACACTAATGGTCAATTTTTCATGGCCAATCAACCTAACCTGCACATCTTTGGGCTGTGGGAGGAAACCGGAGCACCTGGAGGAAACCCACGCAGACACGAGGAGAACGTACAAACTCCACACAGACAGTGACCCAAGGCCGGAATTGAACCCGGATCCCTGGTGCTGTGAGGCAGCAATGCTAACCACTGTGCCACCATGCCGCCTTATTACAAATGCTTCTCACACTGAGACACAGAGCCTTCAGGCTTGTTTTTTTGGCATTTATTGCCATCTTAGAATTATGATGTAATATGGCCCTTTTTGATTTTTGTCTTTGGTTCCTCTGTCTTCCACTTTTTCCCTAACTGCCTTTTGTTTTTGCCCCCACTTTACTTCCCTCTGACTTCCTGCATCAGTTCCCATTAGGCAGGCGGGATGCAGATGCAGTTGGCCCAGTCACCGAGTTGACAGTTCTGACAATTCTGAGGTATCCTAGGAAAGGTGAGTCAAAAATCAAAAACCAGAAGGTACAAGGCAGGCAAGCAGTCTCCTGGAGAGGCCCACAGCAGGAAAGATAAATGGAAAGGAAAGGGGGGGTGAGGTAGTGTTGCTAGTTAAAGAGGAGATTAATGCAGTAGTAAGGAAGGACATTAGCCCGGACGATGTGGAATCTGTATGGGTGGATCTGCGGAACATAAAAGGACAAAAAACGCCAGTGGGAGTTGTGTACAGACCATCAAACAGTAGTAATGAGGTTGGGGATAGCATCAAGCAGGAAATTAGAGATGAGTGCAGTCAGGGTACAGCAGTTATCATGGGTGACTTCAATCTGCATATTGATTGGGCTCACCAAACTGATAACAATGCGATGGAGAAGAATTTCTTGGAATGTATAAGGGATGGTTTTCTCGACCAATATGTCGAGGAACCAACTAGAGAGCAGGCCATCCTAGACTGGGTAGTGTGTAATGATAGAGGATTAATTAGCAACCTTGTGGTGCGAGATCCTTTGGGGAAGGGTGACCATAATATGGTAGAATTCTTCATTCAGATGGAGAGTGAACAGTTAAGTCTGAGACTAGGGTCCTGAACTTGAGGGAAACTAACTTTGATGGTATGGGACGTGCATTGGCTAGGATAAGCTGGCAAAGGATGCTTAAGGGGTTGACAATGGATAGGCAATGGCAGACATTTAAAGAACACATGAATGAACTTCAACAACTGTCCATCCCTGCTGGTGTCAGAGTAAAATGGGGAAGGTGGCTCATCCGTGGCTAACGAGGGAAATCAGGGATAGTGTTAAAGACAAAGAGGAGGCAGATAAATTGGCCCCAAAAAAGCAGCAAACCTGAGGACTGGGAGAAATTTGAAATCCAGCAGAAGAGGACAAATGGTTTAATTCGGAAGGGGAAAATAGAATAGGAGAGCAAGCTGGCAGAAAACATTAGAACTGACTGCAAAGCTTCTATAGATATGTGAAGCGAAAAGGACTGGTGAAGACAAATGTAGATCCCTTATTGTTCGAATCAGGTGAATTCATAATAGGCAACAAAGAGATAGCAGACAAGCTGAACAAATACTTTGGATCTGACTTCACTAAGGAGGACACAAATAACCTTCCAGAAATACTAGGGGACAGAACGTCTAGCATGAAGGATGAACCGAAGGAAATCCTCATTAGTCAGGAAATTGTATTGGGGAAATTGCTGGGAATTAAACCTGATAAGTCCCCAGGGCCTGATGCCCTGCATCCCAGAGTACTCAAGGAAGTGATCCGAGTGGATGCAGCATTTTATAGCCTCTGGAAGAGTTCCAGTGGATTGGAAGGTCGTTAATGTAACCCCATTTTTTAAAAAAGAAGAGAGAAAATGGGGAATTATAGACCGGTTAGCCTGACATCGGTGATGAGGAAAATGCTGGAGTCAATTATGAAGGATGTAATAACTGAGCATTTGGAAAGCGGTGACAGGATCGGTCCGAGTCAGCACGGATTCACTAAGGGAAAACATACTTGACAAATCTTCTGGGATTTTCTTAAAGATGCGACCAGTAGAGTGGACAAGGGTGAACCAGTGGATGTTGTGTATCTGACTTTCAAAAAGCTTTTGACAAGTTCCCACACAAGAGATTAGTGAGCAAAATGAAAGCTCATGGTATTGGGGGTAACGTATTGATGTGGATAGGGAACTGGTTGGCAGACAGGAAGCAGAAAGTGGGAATAAATGGGACATTTTCAGAGTGGCAGGCAGTGACTAGTGGGGTATCGCAGGGTACAGTGCTGGGACCCCAGCTACTCACAATATACATTAATGATTTGGACAAAGGAATTGAATGCAATATCTCCAAATGTGCAGATGACACTAAGCTGGGTGGCAGTGTGTGCTGTGAGGAGGATGCTAAGAGGCTGCAGGGTGACTTGGACAGGCTGGCTGAGTGGGCAAATACTTGGCAAATACAACACAACATGGATAAATATGAGGTTATCCACTTCAGTGGCAAAAACAGGAAGGAAGATTATCTGAATGATGGCAGTTTAGTAAAAGGGGAAGTGCAACGTGACCTGGGTGTCATGGTGGAACAGTCGCTGAAGGTTGGAATGCAGGTGCAGCAGGTGGTGAGGAAAGCTAATGGCATGCTGGCCTTCATAGCAAGAGGATTTGAGTATCGGAGTAAGGATGTCTTGCTGCAGTTATACAGGGCCTTGGTGAGGCCACACCTTGAGTATTATGTGCAGTTTTGGTCTCCTAGTCTGAGGAAGGACATTCTTGCTACTGAGGGAGTCCAGCGAAGGTTCACCAGACTGATTCCCGGAATGGCAGGACTGACATATGAAGAGAGATTGGATCGACTGGGCTTGTACTCACTGGAATTTAGAAGAATGAGAAGGGATCTCATAGAAACATATAAAATCCTGACCGGACTGGACAAGTTAGACGCGGGAAGAATGTTCCCGATGTTGGGGAAGTCCAGAACAAGGGTCACAGTCTAAGAATGAGGGATAAGCCATTCAGAACTGAGATGAGGAAGAACGTCTTCACTCAGAGAGTTGTGAACCTGTGGAATTCTCTCCCACAGAAAGCTGTTGGGGTCAGTTCGTTAGATATGTTCAAGAGGGAGCTGGACGTGATACTTGTGGCTAAAGAGATCGAGGTATGGAGAGAAAGCGAGAGAGGGATACTGAAAGTGCAAGATCAGCTATGATCATGGGGGTGGCACAGTGGTTAGCACTGCTGCCTCACAGCTCCAGGGACCTGGGTTCGATTCCCGGCTTGGGTCACTGTCTGTGTGGAGTTTGCACGTTCTCCCCGTGTCTGCATGGGTTTCCTCCGGGTGCTTTGGTTTTCTCCCACAGTCCAAAGATGTGCAGGTTAGGTGGATTGGCCATGCTAAATTCTCCCTCAGTGTACCCGAACAGGCGCCATTGTCAAACAGACCATTGTCTGCAGCAAACTACCCAGCCTTCAGGAGAACAGTGACCACGACACCACACAACCCTGCCACAGCAACCTCTGCAAGACGTGCCGGATCATCGACACGGATGCCATCATCTCACGTGAGAACACCATCCACCAGGTACACGGTACATACTCTGGCAACTCGGCTAACGTTGTCTACCTGATACGCTGCAGGAAAGGATGTCCCGAGGCATGGTACATTGGGGAGACCATGCAGACGCTACGACAACGGATGAATGAACACCGCTCGACAATCACCAGGCAAGAGTGTTCTCTTCCTGTTGGGGAACAGTTCAGCAGTCACGGGCATTCGGCCTCTGATCTTTGGGTAAGCATTCTCCAAGACGGCCTTCGCGACACACGACAACGCAGAGTCGCTGAGCAGAGACTGATAGCCAAGTTCCGCACACATAAGAACGGCCTCAACCGGGATCTTGGGTTCATGTCACGCTATCTGTAACCCCCACGACTTGCCTGGGCTTGCAAAATCTCACTAACTGTCCTGTCTGGAGACAATACACATCTCTTTAACCTGTGCTTAACGCTCTCTCCACTCACATTGTCTGTACCTTTAAGACTTGATTACCTTAAAGACTCGCATTCCAATCATTATTCTGTAAATTGAGTTTGTGTCTTTATATGCCCTGTTTGTGAACAGAATTCCCACTCACCTGACGAAGGAGCAGCGCTCCAAAAGCTAGTGGCTTTTGCTACCAAATAAACCTGTTGGACTTTAACCTGGTGATGTGAGACTTCTTACTGTACAGACATGGTGCCAGAAATGGTATTCTCACTGTCTAATGTCACAGCATTGTTTAAAAAGGAAAGGAAAAGATAGACTGAGCAATTACAGACCAGTCAACCTATCTACAGCACAGGGTAAATTATTGAGCGACATTATAAATATCATCACTTAGAAAAGCACAGGTTAACCAAGGAGGGTTGAGGGGTGTAGGGCATTTGATGTAGCCTGCATGGATTTTAGTGAGGCACTGAGGAGAACTGCTCTCACCCAGAGGGCTGTGAAGATCTGCAACACATTGGAAAATCTCAGCAGGTCTGGCAGCATCTGTAAGGAGAGAAAAGAGCTGACGTTTCGAATCCAGATTACCCTTTATCAAAGCTAAAAGCTTTAGCTTTAGAGATTTTGCAGCGTTTTCTCTTTTGGTTTCAGATTCCAGCATCCACAGTAATTTGCTTTTATCTGCAACGCATTGCCTGGAAGAATGATAGAGGCAGAAATCCCCATCACACTTTAAACATATTTGGACATGCACTTGAAAGCACTCTTCGTCTGGCACCTAAACAATGGGCTGAATGGCCTCCTCCAGCACTGTTCCATGTTTCTCTGTTCCTCGAGACAGAATATCAAATTCAGGATGAACAAGATGGAGAGAGTGGGGGGGTGGTGGGCGGGGTGAAGAGAACATGGGTGAGTTTAATCATCATTTCAAAAATTGTGTATCCTATCCTGTATTCAGCAATAAAATGCTCTGTGGAGAAGATCAGTTCCAGGAGAGTGAGAATATCGGACCCGGGACAGTGTCAGGATATAATCCAATTTACACCCTTGTATCTTCACCAATAGAGGGCCTCGTTGCTCCTTCTTCGTCTTCTCAAAACCAAAAGGTGAAATAGAAAATGTCAAAAATTCTCAACAAGTCTAGGGAGCATCTGTGGAGGCAGAAAGAACTGAACTATTCTGGGACAATGACTTTTCACCAGAATTGGCAGACACTGGAGATAAAGCAGGTTTGAGCAGGGGTTAAGAACAAAGAACAGTACAGCACAGGAACAGGCCCTTCGGCCCTCCAAGCCTGCACTGATCATGATGCCTGCCTAAACTAAAACCATACGCACTTACAGAGTCCGTATCCTTCCATTCCCGTCCTATTCATGTATTCGTCTAGTTGCCCCTTAAATGCCGCTATCGTACCTGCTCCCACCACCTCCCCGGGCAGCGCGTTCCAGACATTCACCACCCTCTGTGTAAAAAACCTTGCCTCGCACATCTCCTCTAAACTTTTCCCCACGCACCTTAAACCTATGTCCCCCAGTACTTGACTTTTCTACCCTGGGAAAGAGCACCTGACTATCCACTCTGTCCATGCCCCTCATAATCTTGTAAACCTCTATCAGGTCACCCCTCAACCTCCATCGTTCCAGTGAGAACAAACTGAGCTTCTCCAATCTCTCCTCATAGCTAATACCTTCCAGACCAGGCAACATCCTAGTAAACCTCTTCTGTACCCTCTCCAAAGCATCCACATCCTTCTGGTGGCGACCAGAATTGTACGCAATATTCTAAATGAGGCCGAACTAAGCTTCTGTACAGCTGCAGCATGACCTGCCAATTTTTATACTCAGCGCCCCAACTGATGAAGGCAAGTATGCTTTCTTGACTGCCTTATCCACCTGCATTGCCACTTTCAGTGATCAGTGGACATGTTCGGCCAGATCTCTCTGCCTGGCAATACTCCCAAAGGTTCTACCATTTACTGTATAATTCCTACATGCATTGGACCTTCCAAAATGCATCACCTCACATTTGTCCGATTAAACTCCATCTGCCATTTCTCCGCCCAAGTCTCCAACCGGTCTATATCTTGCTGTATCCTCTGACAATCCTCTTCACTATCCGCAACTCTGGTTTCTGGTTGTATCACAGTTTGGTATGGCTCCTGCTCTGCCCAAGACCGCAAGGAACTATAAAAGGTCGTGAATGTAGCTCAATCCATCACGCAAACCAGTCTCCCATCCATTGACTCTGTCTACACTTCCCGCTGCCTCGGCAAAGCAGCCAGCATAATTAAGGACCCCACGCACCCTGGACATTCTCTCTTCCACCACCTTCTGTTGGGAAAAAGATACAAAAGTCTGGGGTCACGTACCAACCGACTCAAAAACAGCTTCTTTCCTGCTGCTGTCAGACTTTTGAATGGACTTACCTTGCATTAAGTTGACCTTTCTCTGCACCCTAGCTACGACTATAACACTACATTCTGCACTCTGTCCTTTCCTTCTCTATGAACGGTATGCTTTGTCTGTATAGTGCGCAAGAAACTATACTTTTCACTGTATGTTAATACATGTGACGATAATAAATCAAATCAAATCAAAACTCCACCAATTTTTGTGTCGTCTGTGAACTTATGAATCAGACCAGCTGCATTTTCCTCCAAATTATTTATATATACTATGAAGAACAAAGGTCCCAGAACTGATCCCTGTGGAATACCGTTGTCACAGCCTTCCATTCAGAAAAGCAACCCTCTACTGCTACCCTCTGTCTCCTATGGCCAAGCCAGTTCTGTATCCATCTTACCAGCTCTCCTCTGATCCCGTGTGACTTCACCTTTCGTACCAATGTACCATGAGGTACCTTGTCAAAGGCTTTACTGAAGTCCATGTATACAACATCCACTGTTTTTCCCTCATCTATCATTTTCGTCACTTCCTTGAAAAACTCGATCAAGTTAATGAGGCACGACCTCCCCTTCACAGATCCATGTTGTCTATCACTAATAAGTCCATTTGTTTCCAAAGGCAAGTAAATCCTGTCCGTACGAATCTTTTCCAATAATTTCCCTAACATTGATGTAAGGCTCACCGGCCTATAATTTCCTGGATTATCTCTGCTGCACTTCTTAAACAATGGAACAACATTGGCTATCTTCCAGTCTTCTGGAACTTCACCTGTAGCCAATGAGGATACAAAGATTTCTGTCAAGGCCCCAGCAATTACCCCAGCAAGGCCCCAGTAGGTCTTATGAGCAAAGGTTGAGGGAGCTGGGGCTTTTCTCTTTAGAGCGGAGGAGGTTGAGAAGCGACGTAATAGAGGTTTATAAGATGATGAGGGGGATAGATAGAGTGGACGTTCAGAGACTATTTCCTCGGATGGATGTAGCTGTTACTAGGGGGCATAACTATAAGGTTCATGGTGGAAGATATAGGAGGGATGTACGAGGTAGGTTCTTTACTCAGAGAGTGGTTGGGGTGTGGAATGGACTGCCTGCTGTGATAGTGGAGTCGGACACTTTAGGAAACATAGAAACCCTACAGTACAGAAAGAGGCCATTCGACCCATCGAGTCTGCACCGACCACAATCCCACCCAGGCCCTACCCCCATATCCCTACATATTTTACCCGCTAATCCCTCTAATCTAAGCATCCCAGGACACCAAGGGGCAATTTTTTTTTAGCATGGCCTATCAACCTAACCCGCACACCTTTGGACTGTGGGAGGAAACCGGAGCACCCGGAGGAAACCCACGCAGACACGAGGAGAATGTGCAAACTCCACACAGACAGTGACCCAAGCCGGGAATCGAACCCAGGTCCCTGGAGCTGTGAAGCAGCAGTGCTAACCACTGTGCTACCGTGCCGCCCGTGCGGTTTCAAGCGGTTATTGGATAGGCACATGGAGCACACTAGAATGATAGGGAGTGGGATAGCTTGATCTTGATTTCGAAAAAGGTTTGGCACAACATCGTGGGCCGAAGGGCCTGTACTGTGCTGTACTGTTCTATGTTCTATGTTAATTTCCACCCTTGCCTCTCTCAGTATTCTGGGGTAGATCCCATCAGGGCCTGGGGACTTATCTACTTTAATGCTTTTTAAGACACCCAATACCTCCTCTTTTTTGATATCAACATGGCCCAAAACATCTAAACATCCTACCCTAGGCTCCTCATCCATCAAATCCTCTCTTTGGTGAATACTGAGGTAAAGTATTCATTCAGTATCTCACCCATTTCCTCTGGTTCCACGCATAGATTCCCTCCACTATCCTTGAGTGGACCAACCCTTTCCCTGGCTACCCTCGTACTCTTTACATAAGTATAAAATGCCTTAGGATTTTCCTTAATCCTGATTGCCAATGATTTTCCATGACCCTTTTAGCCCTCCTAACTCCTTCCTTAAGTTCCTTCCTACATTCTTTATATTCTTCAAGGGCTTCATCTGTCCTAAGCCTTTTAGACCTTATGAATGCTTCCTTTTTCTTTTTGACAAGGCTCATAATATCCCTCGTTATCCAGGGTTCCCGATACTTGCCACATTTATCCTTCATCCTCATAGGAACATGCTGGTCCTGAATTCCAATCAACTGACATTTGAAAGATTTCCACATATCGGATGTTGATTTTCTCTCAAACAGCTTCCCCCAATCTACACACCCCAGATCCTGTCTAATGTTGTTGTAGTTAGTCTTCCCCCAATTTAACACCTTTGCCTGAGAACCACTCTTGTCCTTATCCACAAGCACCTTAAAACGAATGGAATTATGATCACTGTTCCCGAAATGCTCTCCTACTGAAACTTTGATCACCTGGCCGGACTCATTCCCCAATACCCAGTCTAATGTGGCTCCTTCCCGACTTGGGCTATTTACATACTGTTTCAAGAAACCCTCCTGGATGCTCCTTACAAATTCCTGCTCCATCCAAGCCCCTAGCAGTAAGCGGGTCCCAGTCAATATAGGGAAAGTTAAAATCACCCACCACAACAACCCTGTTGTTTTTGTATCTTTCCGAAATCTGTCTGCATATCTGCTCCTCTATTTCCCGCTGGCTGTTGGGAGGCCTGTAATAAACCCCCAACATTGTGACTACACCCTTTCTGTTCCTGAGCTCTACCCGTATTGCCTCAATGTTCTCCCCGTGTCTGCATGGGTTTCCTCCACGTGCTCCGGTTTCCTCCCACAGTTCAAAAATGTGCAGATTAGGTTGAATGGCCGTGCCAAATTGCCCCTTAATGTTAGGGAGATTAATAGGCTAAAGGCAAGGGGTTACAGGGATAAGTCCTGGGTGGGATTGTTGTCAGAGTAGCCTCGATGGGCTGAATGGCCTCCTTCCGCACTACATGTGTGGATGTATTGAAAGATAGAGGAAGATTAAAATGAGAGGTTTGTAACAGGGTGGAAATCAGGAGAGATTAAATGATGGAAGAGTTGGTCGTACGGGATCAAAGATAATGGGACAAAGAAAGAAAAAGATTTTAAAATGAGGACATTACATGACTGAGAGTCAGTGTAGGTCAGTGAGCACAGGGGTGACAGCGGAACGGGACTTGAGGCGAGACACAGGCAGCAGAGTGTTGGACAATCTCAAGTCTACAGATCGTGGAATGACCAGCCAGGAGTGTGCTGGAATAGTCAATTCTAGAGGTAACAAAGGTATGATTAGAGTCACAGAGGTTTACAGGCATTGGAAACAGGCATGATCGAGGGTTTCAGCTGCAGATGAGCTGAGAGGGTGAAGTCAGGCAATGTTACAAAGGTGGAAGTCGGCGGACTGAGTGACAGCTCACCTCAGGGTGAAATGTGACACCCAGGTTGTGAACAGATTGAATTACTCCCAGAGTGTTGCCAGGGAGAGGGACAGGGTCAGCAGCTGGGAAATGGAGTCTGAAGCAATGGCTTCACTTTCCCCAAGAGAGTAAAGGTTGCTCCAAGGGCCTTTAGAGGAAGTGCCCATTTGTAGCTGTCAGGCCCCAAGCTCTGGATTCCCCCTCTGAACATCTCCACTTCGCTTTCATTCCTTAATGAATGGCGGCACGGTGGCACAGTGGGTTAGCACTGTTGCCTCACAGCACCAGGGACCTGGGTTCGATTCCCGACTTGGGTCACTGTCTGTGTGGAGTTTGCATGTTCTCCCCGTGTCTGTGTGGGTTTCCTCCGGGTGCTCCGGTTTCCTCCCACAGTCCGAAAGACGTGCTGGTTAGGGTGCATTGGGCCGTGCTAGGTTCTCCCTCAGTGTACCTGAACAGGCGCCAGAGTGCAGCAACTAGGGGATTTTCACAGTAACTTCATTGCGCACTATACAAAGCATACCGTTCATAGAGAAGGAAAGGAGAGAGTGCAGAATGTAGTGTTACGGTCATAGCTAGGGTGTAGAGAAAGATCAACTTAATGCGAGGTAGGTCCATTCAAAGGTCTGATGGCAGCAGGGAAGAAGCTGTTCTTGAGTCAAAGAAGCTGTTCTTGGTTATAGAGCTGGAGAAGGTAGAAATAGAGAGGGATTTGAAAATAAGTTCCCCTCCAAACCACTCAACATCCTAACTTGGAAATATATCTCTGTTCCTTCACTGTCGCTGGGTCTAAATCCTGGAATTCCCTCCCTAACAGCATGTGGATGTACCTACACCACATGGAATGCAGTAGTTCGAGAAGGCAGTTGCAGGGGTGGTGGTGCAGGCAGATCTGATAGGGGTGTTTAAGGGGCTTTTTAGATAAGCACATGAATATGCAAGGATAGAGGGATATGGATCAAGGGCAGGCAAAAGGGATTAGTTTAATTTGGCGTTGTGTTTGGCACAACATTGTGGGCCGAAGGGCCTGTTCCTCAGCTATACTGTTCTATGTTCTATGTTAGGCTACTCACCACCACTTCCTTAAGGGCAATTAGGAATGGGCAACAAATGCTGGCCTAGCCAGCGACACCCACATCTCATAAAAGAATTTAAAAATGTATTCAGTTACCCCCTCTTTCAGTTTCAGCTCCAATAACAGCCCCCCTCCCCCACCTCCCACTTTGTTATCTGGGCAACCGTTTCTTAAGATATTTCAGCCAGAATCTGACCTTGCAATTATCCAAAATTCTTGTCAGGACTGATTGAGATTGTTGTTTGAATTCTGGAGCATGAATCTTCTAAACCTATCTCCCACACCTTGCTTCCCAATTTGACCCAGACCTATCTTTACAATCGTTCACTCGCGATGATATCCAACTCCAATCAACATTTGAATCCTTTGTTAGTATCTGGGCGGAACTTACACAACCTCCTTCAAATGCTGAGTCAGGCTGCAACGTAAACCTTGTTAGTCAATCACACTAGAAAAGAGAGACTTGCATTTCCATAGCTTCTTTCACAACTTTGGGAAGTCCCAAAGTACTTTTCAGTAATTAACGGCTTTTATTTGCAGTGTAGTCACTGTAGGAAGTGCAGTAGTAAACTGACAAACACTAACAAGATAAATGACCAGATAATATATGTTTAACAGGTGGATATCCATTCACTAGATTAAGAGCAGAAGACATCCTGTGAATCACAATGATTTTGTGACACTGTAATTCAGTGCAAATACCAGTTTCCACTCTTCCCTTCTGCATCCCTCCCTGTCCAGAAACCATTGTCTTACCTGGGAAAATCCCAGCTCTTAAGTACAAGACTCCATCACCTGCTCTCAACTCTGCAGCAAAATCTGTTTTACTTTTAAAGGGTCCTGTATGTCTAACATTGTCAATCTGTGTAGTAATTAGTGAAAGTTGGTTCAGGGATAATATTAGCCAGGACACTGGGGAGACTGCCCCCGTTTTTCTTCAAATTACCATAGAATCAGAATTCCTACAGTGCAGAAGGAGGCCAGTCAGCCCATCGAGTCTGCACTGACTCTCCGAAACAGCATCTTACCCAGGCCCGATCCCCATAGCCGCACGTATTTACTCCACTAATCTCGCTAACCTACACATCTTTGGACAGCAAGAGGCAATTTTGATTTGATTTATTATTGTCACATGTATTAACATAGAGTGAAAAGTATTGTTTCTTGCACGCTATACAGACAAAGCATACCGTTCATAGAGAAGGAAACGAGAGAGTGCAGAATGTAGTGTTACAGTTATAACTAGGGAGTAGAGAAAGATCAACTTAATGCAAGGTAAGTCCGTTCAAAAATCTGACAGCAGCAGGGAAGAAGCTGTTCTTGAGTCGGTTGGTACGCGACTTCAGACTTTTCTATCTTTTTCCCGAAGAAAGTGGAAGAGAGAATGTCTGGGGTGCGTGGGGTCTTTAATTATGCTGGCTGCTTTGCCGAGGCAGCGGGAAGTGTAGACAGAGTCAATGGATGGGAGGCTGGTTTGCGTGATGGATTGGGCTACATTCACAACCCTTTGTAGTTCCTTGGGGTCTGGGGCAGAGCAGGAGCCATACCAAGCTGTGATACAACCAGAAAGAATGCTTTCTATGGTGCATCTGTAAATGTTGGTGAGAGTCATAACTGACATATCAAATTTCCTTAGTCTTCTGAGAAGTAGAGGCGTTGGTGGGCTTTCTTAACTATAGCGTCGGCATGGAGGGGACCAGGACAGGTTGTTGGTGATCTGGACACCTAAAAACTTGAATCTCTCGACCCTTTCTACTTCGTCCCTGTTGATGCAGACAATATGTGGAGATGCCGGCATTGGACTGGGGTAAACACAGTAAGAAGTCTAACAACACCAGGTTAAAGTCCAACAGGTTTATTTGGTAGCAAATGCCACTAGCTTTCGGAGCGTGCTGCTCCTTCGTCAGGTGGAGTGGAAGATGTGCTCACAAACAGGGCATACAGAGACACAAACTCAATTAAGTTTGTGTCTCTGTATGCCCTGTTTGTGAGCACATCTCCCACTCCACCTGACGAAGGAGCAGTGCTCCGAAAGCTAGTGGCATTTGCTACCAAATAAACCTGTTGGACTTTAACCTGGTGTTGTTAGACTTCTTACGATGCAGACAAGGACATGTTCTCCTCTACACTTCCTGAAGTCGATGACAATCTCCTTCATTTTGTTGACGTTGAAGGAGAGATTATTGTTGCCACACCAGTTCACCAGATTCTCTATCTCTTTCCTGTACTCTGTCATAGTAAAAGAGGAAGTAGTTGAGACACTTCGTGGGCTACAAGTTCATAAGGAGAAAGTACGGTTGGCTTAAAGTTGATAAGTCATCAGGACCATGTGAGATACACAGGAGGATACTGAGGAAAGTAAGGGTGGAAATTGTGGAGGTGCTCGCCATTATCTTCACATCCAATATAGCATGGCTCCAGAGCCACAGCAATGTGGTTGACTCTCAACTCCCTCTGAAATGGCCTAGCAAACCACTCAGTTCAAGGGCAACCAGCAATGGGCAATAAATGCTGGGCAGCCAGTGACACCTATGCCCCATGAATGAATAAGAAAGACATACATACATTAACCTCATGATCCTCATTGACCCTGTGTTACCTGAGCAAAAAAACTCAAGTTAGTTAAACATGATTTGCCTTTAATAAATTTGTGCTGCTTTTCTTTAATTGTGATGTGGAGATGCCGGCGTTGGACTGGGGTAAACACAGTAAGAAGTTTAACAACACCAGGTTAAAGTCCAACAGGTTTATTTGGTAGCAAAAGCCACACAAGCTTTCGAAGCTCTAAGCCCCTTCTTCAGGTGAGTGGGAATTCTGTTCACAAACAGAGTTTATAAAGACACAGACTCAATTTACATGAATAATGGTTGGAATGCGAATACTTACAACTAATCAAATCTTTAAGAAACAAAACAATGGGAGTGGAGAGAGCATCAAGACAGGCTAAAAAGATGTATATTGTCTCCAGACAAGACAGCCAGTGAAACTCTGCAGGTCCACGCAACTGTGGGCGTTACAAATAGTGTGACATGAACCCAATATCCCGGTTGAGGCCGTCCGCGTGTGTGCGGAACTTGGCTATCAGTTTCTGCTCAGCGACTCTGCACTGTCGTGTGTCGCGAAGGCCGCCTTGGAGAACGCTTACCCGAATATCAGAGGCCGAATGCCCGTGACCGCTGAAGTGCTCCCCAACAGGAAGAGAACAGTCTTGCCTGGTGATTGTCGAGCGGTGTTCATTCATCCGTTGTCGCAGCGTCTGCATAGTTTCCCCAATGTACCATGCCTCGGGACATCCTTTCTTGCAGCGTATCAGGTAGACAACGTTGGCCGAGTTGCAAGAGTAAGTACCGTGTACCTGGTGGATGGTGTTCTCACGTGAGATGATGGCATCTGTGTCGATGATCCGGCACGTCTTGCAGAGGTTGCTGTGGCAGGGTTGTGTGGTGTCTTGGTCACTGTTCTGTTTGTGAACAGAATTCCCACTCACCTGAAGAAGGGGCTTAGAGCTTCGAAAGCTTGTGTGGCTTTTGCTACCAAATAAACCTGTTGGACTTTAACCTGGTGTTGTTAAACTTCTTACTTTCTTTAATTGTCCAGGTGACTATTCATTTTGGCCCAGATTATCATTTCTAAAGCTTTCCCACACTGAGATTAAACTGACTGCTCTGTAGTTTCTGGGCTTATCTGTACATCTTTTTTTAAACAAAGGAGTACATTTGCAATTCTCCAGTCCTCTGGCATCATCCAGGTGTCATAGGGGATGGGATGATTATGGCCAGCACCTCCACAATTCCCATCCTTACGTTCCTCAGTATCCTCCGGTGTATCCCACCTGGTCCTGGTGACTTATCAACTTTAGCCAACCGTTGTTTTTCCTTATGAACTTGTAGCCCACGACGTTTCTCAACTACTTCCTCTTTCACTGTGACAGCACCTTCTCCTTTGATAAAGACGGGTGCCTTAGCTATGCCCACTGCCTCCATGTGTGAACCCCTTTTTGATCCCTAATCAGCCTCGCTCCTTTACCACCCTTTGGATTCATTTTTACCTTAACTGCCAGAGTCTGCTCACACTCTCTATTTCCCCTCTTGCAATATTCAGCCTGACATCTGTCATGCTCCCTGCTTACTTTATTCTGTCTTTCATTAGCTAAGAAGCTATGGTTTTGTTTGCCCTACCTTTCCCCCATGTGTGAATGCACCTCAAAAGTACCTGAACGATCTCCTCTTTAAACTGTTCCTCTGCCGTTTACACAGTAAGAAGTCTCACAACACCAGGTTAAAGTCCAACAGGTTTATTTGGTAGCAAACTCCACTAGCTTTCAGAGCGCTGCTCCTTCGTCAAGTGAGTGGGAGTTCTGATCACAAACAGGGCATATAAAGACACTAACTCAATTTACAAAATGATGATTGGAATGCGAGTCTTTACAGGTAATCAAGTCTTAAAGGTACAGACAATGTGAGTGGAGAGAGCTTTAAGCGCAGGTTAAAGAGATGTGAATTGTCTCCAGACAGGACAGTTAGTGAGATTTTGCAAGTCGGGGGGTTACAGATAATGTGACATGATTGCTGTTTTGACCCCTCTGGGACCCCTCTGCCGTTTTGACAGCCAATGTTGGACTCCAGCTTTCCTGGGCCAGATCACCCTACTGGAATTGGCATACATTTATTCCTGATTGTTCCTTGTCCTTTCCAATAGCTAAAATCATAGAATCCCGACAGTGCAGAAGGAGGCCTTTCGATCCATCAAGTCTATACCAACTCTCTGAACAAGCATTTTACCCAGGCCTATCCTCCCATTCCATCCCCGTATTTACACATTTACCATGGCTAATCCACCTAACCTGCAAATCCCTGGACACTAAGTGGCAATTTACCATGGTAAATATAAATATACAATTTACAATACTAAAAGCACTCTTTCTGGTTGTATCACAGCTTGGTCTGGGCTCCTGCTCTGCCCAAGACCACGAGAAACTACAAAAGGTCGTGAATGTAGCCCAATCCATCACACAAACCAGCCTCCCATCCATTGACTCTGTCTACACTTCCCACTGCCTCGGCAAAGCAGCCAGCAAAATTAAGGATCCCACACACTCCGGACATTCTCTCTTCCACCTTCTTCCATCAGGAAAAGGATACAAAAGTCTGAGGTCGCCTACCAACCGACTCAAGAACAGCTTCTTCCCTGCTGCTGTCAGACTTTTGAATGGACTTACCTCGCACTAAGTTGATCTTTCTCTACACCCTGGCAATGACTGTAACATTACAATCATTTCCTTCTCTATGAACAGTATGCTTTGTCTGTATAACACACAAGAAACAATACTTTTCACTGTATGCTAATGCATGTGACAATAATAAATCAAATCCCAAATCAAAACATGATACGAGTACGACTCCCGAAACATCCCAAATGTCACTTGATTCAATTGACCCACCTCATTCCCCAGAGGCAATGCCTCTTTTCTCATTGGGTCAGAATATGCTGATCAAGAAAATCTTGCTGAACTGACTTCAGAAACTCTCCTCCCTCTCTGTTTTTCACTCTGTTCCTATCAGAGTATAACCTGGTGTTGAGAGTTCTCACTGTATCTGAGTATACACCTGGGTGATTAAATCCCAAATTATCAGATTCTATAGTTTTACACTGCTCTGTAATTCCCCTGCACATTTGCTGCTGTATATCTGTGTCCCAGCGTGACCTGCAGATAGCAGCAAAGGATTTGGTTCAGCTCTTTAAACAGAAACTCCATCTTGGATTTCACTTGATGACCTTCAGACGTGTGTTCCCATCCTGGAGTCTAAGCAAAGGCTGCAATGGCGTGAAGCGAGCCAGCCTTTCAATGTAACCATAACCATCCGTGATCTGAGCTCCCTGCATTGGGGGCAAGCCCACAGCCTCTCTCCCTAACGAGAGGAGGCTGAGACTCTCCCGGCCCGGGGCGGGGGACTCGGGACTGAGCCTCTCCCGAGCCGGGAGGGAGGAGATTCCAGGCTGAGCCTCTCCCGAGCTGGGAGAGAGGGGTGAACAAGGCGGTTCCGGGCCGGGAGAGGGGGATTCGGGGGTGGGGAGGCTCCGGACAGGGATTCTCTCCTGGGCTGGGAGAGGGGAGGCGCCGGGCTGAGACTCTCCCAACCCGGGAGAGGGGGATTCGGGGGTTGGGAGGCTTTGGGCTGGGAAAGGGGAGGCGCCCGGCTGAGCCTCTCCCGGTTGAATTGCCGCAAATTCGGGTTTGTAACAAAATCCATTTCAGAGCCGGGGGCGGGCATTGTGATGTCATCCTGTTTCCTGAGCTGCGATTGGTCGGGACTCCCGGCAGGGGGCGTGTCCTGTGTCTCTGATTGGCTGATCCGCGGATACACTTGCAATTTCACATCCGATCCTTAGTCTCCGCGTTCCATCCGGACCCAGAGCCCAGACACCAGACATCCGGAGCCCAGACACCCTCCAGTCTACACACAGACACCAGGAGCTCAGACACCCCCCAGTCTACACACAGGCACCCCCCAGCCGGAATCCTCTCCAGCCACGATGGCCAACGATTTCACCGCCGATGCCAATTACAAAGCGCTGGCAGACTGGCACCAGCGGAACTCTGCCAGTCTCAAACTGCGGAAGATGTTTGAAGCGGAGCCCGAGCGCTTCAAGCACTTCAGGTGAGTGCGAGTGCATTCTTGTGTGAGGCTCAGTCAGACTACAGTGACCAGATGGACAGGCGGGGCTGAGTCTGCAATCACCAGGGATTGTTACCCTCCCCTCCCTCCCTCCCTCCTCCCACCCAACACTGGCCCCTTATTGAATGGAGGAATGTTGCAGGGAGCAGGAGGCTGGGCTGCCACCCAGTGGGGTTTGACTCCTGTGTGTCTACGTGCTGCCCAGCACGGGGGAGTTTGGAACTACATTTCACATTCTGCTTAGTCACTCACTCTATATCCTGTTTCATTGCAGCACCGAGGGGCACAAACCCTGAGTACAACTAGTGGGAACATCCAGCAAACACTCAGCTGCCACTGTGTCCCTGCAATAATCTCCCAGAATAACAATACAGCCCTTATTGCAGCTCCCTCACTCATCTCAGGTAGAAGCTGGGCTTGTTCCACACACATCCCCTTGTTACAACAACCTTCAGCGGTCCTGTGCATGATCGATCAATCACTCGGCCATGGCATCTACTGATTATTTTAATCAGTAAGGGAGCCAGGGGTATCAGGCAGGAAAGTGGAGTTGAATTTGATTTGATATATTATTATCACGTGTATTAACATACAGTGAAAAGTATTGTTTCCGCGCTATATAGACAAAGCATACCGTTCATAGAAAAAGAAAAGAGAGAATGCAGAATGTAGTGTTACAGTCATAGCTAGGGTGTAGAGAAAGATCAACTTAATGCAAGGTAGGTCCATTCAGAAGCCTGACAGCAGCAGGGAAGAAGCTGTTCTTGAGTCGATTGGTACGTGACCTCAGACTTTTGTATCTTTTCCCCAACGGAAGAAGGTGGAAGAGAGAATGCCCTGAGTGCGTGGGGTCCTTAATTACGCTGGCTGCTTTTCCGAGGCAGCAGGAAGTGTAGACAGAGTCAATGGATGGGAGGCTGTATCAGCTCAGTCGTGATTTCATTGAATGAGGGAACAAACTTGATGGGCCGAATGGCCGACTTCTGCACCCATGTCTGATCTCTTTTAAAGGCTGGCAAAGGCACGGTTGGCAGAATGGTCTCCTCTCGGAGCTGTAGGATTCTATAGTAAAATCTGTGTTGATTTGTCTCTGTTTTGGGGATGATGTTTTTGGAGAGATTCTCCTCGAGCGATGGCCTGAGCATCAGTTGATGAGGTTGTGGACCAACAACCAGTGCTTTCCCTTGGACACCTCCCCATCCTCGCTGACTTTAACACAAGCATTTACATTGATGTGTTATTGTGAAAAGGAGCTGTTGAAAATTGCAATTCCCAATTCATGACTTTCGCAGGGAAAAGCTTTTCTGTAACTAGTTCAATTTGTGATCTTGATAATGTAACTGAGCTGTTAATGAATGTCAAATAGGTTAAATATGGAAATTCCAGTTTAATGTTAAGTTTTCAGTGATTTGCTAAACTGCATGGACCAATGAGAGTTGTCCATCTGAAGCAGTGGAATTTTGGGAGTGCTACAACCAGCCTGAGTCCCCGTGACCTGACTGAGATGCACAGACAGTGTTTCCACTCCTGGTTGCTACCGTCTGGATAGTGGGTAAGCTTAGATATCAGATGGGGCAATGCCATGGTGCCCCACAGACTCAAAGAACCTGTTGCAATGCACATGAGGGAAGTCGCCCAGCATTCATTGAATTGGAGCTCAATAGAGAGTCAGTGTTCAGGGAAGGAGGAGTGGAAATCAGGCCATAGAGTATGAATTAGCAGGATACAGAGATACATTAAGATACCGTATGGCGCCAACTGATCTACACTTAGGGAATGACGTTCCTGATTGCTAATAAACTTGAAGCTATTGCAACAATGCTGGGTGGCTGAGCAAAGCAAATCAGATAAAAAAGGAAAGTTCTGCCAACTCTGGAAATCTGGAAGTAAATCAGATGTTTTATTAAAAGGTCGATATTGAACCTCTATAAATAATTGCAATTGCGTATTGAATACTCTACTGCACTGTGGCACAATATTAAAGGATATCACAGCTATTGAGGTAATACAGGAGAGAACAACTAGAATGATTAGTAGTAGAGGCGGGTACAATTTTATCTTTTAAAAAGCATTTAGATAGTTACATGGGTACGATGGGTATAGAGGGATATGGGCCAAATGCGGGCAATTGGGATCAGTTTAGGGGTTTCTAAAAAAAAAAAGGGGCGGCATGGACAAGTTGGGCCGAAGGGCCTGTTTCCCTGCAGTAAACCCCTGTGACTGTATGATTGAAGGGACAAAGAATTGGAATATCAGAAATGACACTGGACATCTCACCAGAAAAGAGCAGGTTTAAGGTCGATATGATTGTGGTGTTTCCAAATGGACTGGATAATATAAACCATAACATACTCTTTCACCTTGTCCAGAACAGCAGAACTAGATGACATGGCCTACACTATCCCTAACTAATCCCTAACTAATCTGTGGAAACTTTATTTCAGTGAGTGAGTGGACAAGTGTGGGGTAGGCTGCCCAGAGAGATAGTGAATACCATAAGACATAAGAGCAGAATTAGGCCACTCAGCCCATCGAGTCTGTTCCGCCATTCAATCATGGCTGATACTTTTCTCATCACCATTCTCCTGCCTTTTCCCTATAACCCCTGATCCCCTTATTAATCAAGAACCTATCTACCTCTGTATTAAAGACACTCAATGACCTGGCCTCCACAGCCTTCTGCGGCAAAGAGTTCCTCAGATTCACCACTCTCTCAGTTGTGATTGATCCATTCGATGAATTTATTTCAGTAATTGGCACAGGGAATTTCAATATTTGAGCAACTTGACATGTAGTGAGTGTAATGTGCTGGGAGGAACAAGCCACTTTGAGCTTACAGTTCCCAAATCTCTCCCCCACTGTGAGTATCTCTGACCTCATCTCTGGGTCTGTTGTAGACTAATTGATAGAGGTTGATCACTGTGACTGGTTAATGACTCTCTTCTCATTGGATGGTGTCACTAGCAGGATAGTGGAAGGTGACCCTGGTTGGAATGTGGTTTTTCATCACCCCCTTTATTCCCATGGTCTCGAGATTCCTCTGCCCAGTGTACCGAAAGGAATTGCTGCAATCGGGTGACTGCGATCTGATGCAATTTGACCAAGCATGACTTGTCAGAAATAAACCCAAAATCTGCAGATCTACAAATAACTATCAGAATCTCCCTTCACTGCTGATACTAACCTGACCCCCGTTGCAGAGACAATGAGGGGAAACAGATAAACTGAGTTGTGCGTTTTCTGCTCCCTGAGAGTCTGGGGTGAAGTTCTGGAAATTTTACCACATTGTGTTTGTGGAGTGTGTGAGTTGAATCCTGAAACTAGTGGTGTTGAGGTTAGGGGGGGGGGAGGGGAAGGGCATTACCACGTGTCTGAACTCACTCAAAATTTAATAGTTTAAACTACTGAAAGTATTGAAAAGGGAATTAGTAACACACTTTTTAATATCAAATTTAAAAATGTAACTAAATTCACATTTTGCTTTGAAAATGTGCAATGATTCTGTCTATTGTTTGGGGTACTTCCTGGTTTAGACGTGGTATCCTGAACTGTGGTTTGAACTTGCTTACATGTTTAAACAGTTTTTTTGGGCGAACTTCAGTGGGGCAAATCCCTGACGTGGTTTCAGACTACATTGCTGGACCAGTAATCCAGAGAACATGAGTTCATATCCCACCAGTTCAAGGGCAGTTAGGAATGGGCAACAAATGCTGGCCTAGCTGGACCGCCCACATCCCAAAAAACTGTGGATATTTGAAATCAAATATTTTCAAAATCTGGTATTGATAAAGGTGATAACAAAAAACTGTCAGTAAAACTCCAACTGGTCCACTGCGTCCTCTGGGGAAGAGAATAGGGTCTGTAACCCATCTGGTGCAGGATGGCACAGTGGTTAGCACTGCTGCCTCACAGTGCCAGGGGCCCGGGTTCAAATCCGGCCTTGGGTCACTGTCTGTGTGGAGTATGCACATTCTCCCCGTGTCTGCGTGGGTTTCCTCCGGGTGCTCCAGTTTCCTCCCATGCTCTAAAGATGTACAGGTTAGGTGGATTGGCCATGATCAATGTGCAGGATTACAGGGATAGGCGGGAGTGGGCCTAGGTAGAGTGCTCTTTCAGAGAGAGGGTCAGTGCAGATTCAATGGGCCGAATTGCCTGCTTCCGCACTGTAGAGCTTGTATGGTCTACTGCGTGACTCCAGTCTCTCACTAAGCTGGTTGACTCTAACTGCCCTTTGGAGTAACTATCGAGCATGATGGCGACACTTCAGCACCTGCACTGCGGCGGCTCAAGAAGGTGGCTCGCCACAATCTTCTCGAGGACAACAAGGGATTGGCCGCATACTGAGAGTGAATTCCTTTTTTAAAAAAAGTGAGCCACTCCCCTGACATTCCTGAACATATTTCACCAAGCGGCTGTCTTGCTATGGTTGTCCAGTACAGGCTTACAAGCCCATTTGTTCAACTGCATTTATACAAGACGTATACTAGGGACAAAATTCCAGAGAGTATGTGGGGGGGAAAAGGAGAAACATGTGTAACAACTATAAAGTGTTTTACAGTCAATTCCCTATTTTATACACTCTTGTAAATAACTCAGCAGCAAGCTCCCACAAACACACTGTGATCATGAGCGGATGTGACAGAATGGATAAATATTGGCCTGGACTCTTTGAACCAGTGTCTTTACATTCACGTAAGAGGGCAGAATTTGCCCCAGGTTTAACATCTTATCCAAAAGATGGGATGTCTGACAGTGCAGCACTCGCTCAGTACTCTACAGCAGCTTCTGACAGTGCAGCACTCGCTCAGTTCTGTACAGCAGCATCTGACAGTGCAGCACTCGCTCAGTTCTGTACAGCAGTTTCTGACAGTGCAGCACTCGCTCAGTATTCTACAGCAGCTTCTGACAGTGCAGCACTCGCTCAGTTCTGTACAGCAGTTTCTGACAGTGCAGCACTCGCTCAGTTCTGTACAGCAGCGTCTGACAGTGCAGCACTCGCTCAGTACTCTACAGCAGCTTCTGACAGTGCAGCACTCGCTCAGTTCTGTACAGCAGCGTCTGACAGTGCAGCACTCGCTCAGTACTCTACAGCAGCTTCTGACAGTGCAGCACTCGCTCAGTACTCTACAGCAGCTTCTGACAGTGCAGCACTCGCTCAGTTCTGTACAGCAGTTTCTGACAGTGCAGCACTCGCTCAGTTCTGTACAGCAGTTTCTGACAGTGCAGCACTCGCTCAGTTCTGTACAGCAGTTTCTGACAGTGCAGCACTCGCTCAGTACTGTACAGCAGTTTCTGACAGTGCAGCACTCGCTCAGTACTCTACAGCAGCTTCTGACAGTGCAGCACTCGCTCAGTTCTGTACAGCAGTTTCTGACAGTGCAGCACTCGCTCAGTTCTGTACAGCAGTTTCTGACAGTGCAGCACTCGCTCAGTTCTGTACAGCAGTTTCTGACAGTGCAGCACTCGCTCAGTATTCTACAGCAGCTTCTGACAGTGCAGCACTCGCTCAGTTCTGTACAGCAGCTTCTGACAGTGCAGCACTCGCTCAGTTCTGTACAGCAGCGTCTGACAGTGCAGCATTCGCTCAGTATTCTACAGCAGCGTCTGACAGTGCAGCACTCGCTCAGTTCTGTACAGCAGCGTCTGACAGTGCAGCACTCGCTCAGTACTCTACAGCAATGTCTGACAGTGCAGCACTCGCTCAGTTCTGTACAGCAGCTTCTGACAGTGCAGCACTCGCTCAGTTCTGTACAGCAGCTTCTGACAGTGCAGCACTCGCTCAGTTCTGTACAGCAGTTTCTGACAGTGCAGCACTCGCTCAGTTCTGTACAGCAGTTTCTGACAGTGCAGCACTCGCTCAGTTCTGTACAGCAGTTTCTGACAGTGCAGCACTCGCTCAGTATTCTACAGCAGCTTCTGACAGTGCAGCACTCGCTCAGTTCTGTACAGCAGCTTCTGACAGTGCAGCACTCGCTCAGTTCTGTACAGCAGCTTCTGACAGTGCAGCACTCGCTCAGTTCTGTACAGCAGTTTCTGACAGTGCAGCACTCGCTCAGTATTCTACAGCAGCGTCTGACAGTGCAGCACTCGCTCAGTTCTGTACAGCAGTTTCTGACAGTGCAGCACTCGCTCAGTATTCTACAGCAGCGTCTGACAGTGCAGCACTCGCTCAGTTCTGTACAGCAGCATCTGACAGTGCAGCACTCGCTCAGTATTCTACAGCAGCTTCTGACAGTGCAGCACTCGCTCAGTTCTGTACAGCAGTTTCTGACAGTGCAGCACTCGCTCAGTATTCTACAGCAGCTTCTGACAGTGCAGCACTCGCTCAGTTCTGTACAGCAGCTTCTGACAGTGCAGCACTCGCTCAGTTCTGTACAGCAGCTTCTGACAGTGCAGCACTCGCTCAGTTCTGTACAGCAGCTTCTGACAGTGCAGCACTCGCTCAGTTCTGTACAGCAGCGTCTGACAGTGCAGCATTCGCTCAGTATTCTACAGCAGCGTCTGACAGTGCAGCACTCGCTCAGTTCTGTACAGCAGCGTCTGACAGTGCAGCACTCGCTCAGTACTCTACAGCAATGTCTGACAGTGCAGCACTCGCTCAGTTCTGTACAGCAGCTTCTGACAGTGCAGCACTCGCTCAGTACTGTACAGCAATGTCTGACAGTGCAGCACTCGCTCAGTTCTGTACAGCAGCTTCTGACAGTGCAGCACTCGCTCAGTACTCTCCAGCAGCGTCTGACAGTGCAGCACTCGCTCAGTACTGTACAGCAATGTCTGACAGTGCAGCACTCGCTCAGTACTCTACAGCAGCGTCTGACAGTGCAGCACTCGCTCAGTACTGTACAGCAATGTCTGACAGTGCAGCACTCGCTCAGTACTGTACAGCAATGTCTGACAGTGCAGCACTCGCTCAGTTCTGTACAGCAGCGTCTGACAGTGCAGCACTCGCTCAGTATTCTACAGCAGCGTCTGACAGTGCAGCACTCGCTCAGTTCTGTACAGCAGCGTCTGACAGTGCAGCACTCGCTCAGTACTGTACAGCAGCGTCTGACAGTGCAGCACTCGCTCAGTATTCTACAGCAGCATCTGACAGTGCAGCACTCGCTCAGTTCTGTACAGCAGCGTCTGACAGTGCAGCACTCGCTCAGTTCTGTACAGCAGCGTCTGACAGTGCAGCACTCGCTCAGTTCTGTACAGCAGCTTCTGACAGTGCAGCACTCGCTCAGTATTCTACAGCAGCGTCTGACAGTGCAGCACTCGCTCAGTACTGTACAGCAATGTCTGACAGTGCAGCACTCGCTCAGTATTCTACAGCAGCTTCTGACAGTGCAGCACTCGCTCAGTTCTGTACAGCAGCATCTGACAGTGCAGCACTCGCTCAGTTCTGTACAGCAGCTTCTGACAGTGCAGCACTCGCTCAGTATTCTACAGCAGCTTCTGACAGTGCAGCACTCGCTCAGTACTGTACAGCAGCGTCTGACAGTGCAGCACTCGCTCAGTTCTGTACAGCAATGTCTGACAGTGCAGCACTCGCTCAGTATTCTACAGCAGCTTCTGACAGTGCAGCACTCGCTCAGTTCTGTACAGCAGCGTCTGACAGTGCAGCACTCGCTCAGTTCTGTACAGCAGCGTCTGACAGTGCAGCACTCGCTCAGTTCTGTACAGCAGCATCTGACAGTGCAGCACTCGCTCAGTTCTGTACAGCAGCTTCTGACAGTGCAGCACTCGCTCAGTATTCTACAGCAGCTTCTGACAGTGCAGCACTCGCTCAGTACTGTACAGCAGCGTCTGACAGTGCAGCACTCGCTCAGTTCTGTACAGCAATGTCTGACAGTGCAGCACTCGCTCAGTTCTGTACAGCAGCATCTGACAGTGCAGCACTCGCTCAGTATTCTACAGCGGCGTCTGACAGTGCAGCACTCGCTCAGTACGGACCAACTGATCCATGGTCTTACACACTGGAAGGAAATTGACACCTAGTTTAACCGTGTTGGAAATTGAATGGTTCACACACAACTTTAATACACCGAGCGTTGGAGGGGGGAAATTGTTGGGGTGAGCACTCGTGTGAAGTGGATTCTGGCTCCTGTTATCGAACGGGCTATTCCCATCTGTTACAAACTCTCTGCCAAGAATTAAGTCAACTCACTGCAGATTCTAGATTATAATTAGAATTATTGGAATCTTGTCAACTGTGGGAAGCCCACCAAGCTGCAGCCCAGAGGACAGGGGAGGGAGCCGGTCTTGCACGGTGCTTTTCAATCAGTGAGCCAGGCACCAGGTAGGCCACGATGCAGAACAGACTCTCCCAGGGCTGAATTAGCAGCAGGTGCACAACAAGCCTCCCACTGAACCACCTGCACAACTCCCAGCACTCTCTGGCAATATTCCAACTCCCTCCCACTATAAAAAACTGGCAATTCCATCTTAAAGATTAGTACTGATTATCTGGAAGAATCATAGAAACCTGACAGTGCAGAAGGAGGCCATTTGGCCCATCGAGTCTGCACTGACAACAATCCCACCCAGGCTCTATCCCCGCTTAGTTACCCTTACCTTAGTTAGAATCCCTCTAACCTTTCACAGTCTGGGACACTAAGGGCCCTACTTGAGTGCCCGAATCGGACTTCTGTAGAATGCCGTCTTCTGTTTTGTGCCACATCTGGACGGGCGAACGCAGTGGTAATGGGCGTGTAGCCCATTAAGTCAATTTAAATGCATTTAAATGGCCGTCGCACCCGTTTTGGGCACGGTCCCGATTGCGGCCATTTTCGGGCCTTGGTAAAGGGGGAATTGGCGCGGAGGCAGGTGCAGATCACGCCACTCGCCTCACGCCTGACTTTACCAAGTTTTCACGCCCGAAAACGGGTGCAGCTTGATGGTAAAATCAGGTCCTAAGGGTTTATTTAACATGTCCAATCAACCTAACCCACACATCTTTGGAATATGGGAGGAAACCGGAGCACCCGGAGGAAGCCCACGCAGACGCGTGGAGAATGTGAAAACTCCACACAGGCAGTGACCCAAGCCAGGAATTGAACCCGGGACCCTGACGCTGAGAGGCAGCAGTGCTAACCACTGTGCCACCGTGCCGCTTCATTTATTTCCAATCCCTAGTTGTCCAGAGGCCATGCAGGTTGGGACTGGAGTGAAGTGTATCCAGACAATGAGTGTGGATTTAAGGTGATTAGCGGAAGAACGGAGGGAGGGGGAAGGGGGGGGGGCTTTGTTGTGCTGCTAGGTTTGGAAATGCAATGCCTGATAACACGGTGAATACAGTTTCACAACAGAATTGGATAAATATGTGAAGGAGGATTTGTGGAAAGAGCGGGATGAACTAGATCATTCTTTGAAAGAGCTGTTGCAGACTTGATGGGCTGAATGGTCTCTTCACGTGCTGTAGTTAGTGAACCAGTTGGGTTTTTATAACATTCAGGCATCTTGAATTGAGATTTTAGCTGGTGCCAGCTCACAGACACTACACAGTTTCTGAATTTGACTTCTCATAGTGGGATTTGAACTCTCATCCCCTGGATTGCTGCTCCAGGACTCTCAGCTACAGGTCTTGTGCTTCTGAGGGACCCATTACTGAAGTTACCTCAATGACTTTGTGATGTGCAGGAGAGCCTTACCAGAGGGCTCTAGATTTGAACCCCACCTCTGTACCAGAGAAGCCTGGTTAGCTGCAATTGCTCTCCACGTCTCTCAATTTAGTAGTGGGGTAGGTGGGGTGGGGCCCAGGGGTAGGTGGGGTGGGGCGCAGGGATAGGTGGGGTGGGGCGCAGGGGGCAGCACAAGACGTCTCCCCAATCTCTGTCCAGTGCTGGGATTGGAGGCAGGAGTCTGTGAGATTCAACGCCACACCCAGAAATTAGATTAATGGTGATGGGCAAAAGAACTGGAGTGACATTTGGTGGGGTTGGGGGGATGGGTCTTTTATGCAATGAGTGATTGCAGGAATGAGATAGAGAATCTGGTGAACTGGTGCAGCAACAATAATCTCTCCCTCAATGACAACTAAACAAAGGAGATTGTCATCGACTTCAGGAAGCGTAAAGGAGAACATGCCCCTGTCTACATCAACGGGAACGAAGTAGAAAGGGTTGAGAGCTTCAAGTTTTTAGGTGTCCAGATTACCAACAACCTGTCCTGGTCCCCCCATGCCGACACTATTGTTAAGAAAGCCCACCAATGCCTCTACTTTTTCAGAAGACTAAGGAAATTTGGCATGTCAGCTACGACTCTCACCAACTTTTACAGATGCACCACAGAAAGCATTCTTTCTGGTTGTATCATAGCTTGGTATGGCTCCTGCTCTGCCCAAGACCACAAGGAACTACAAAATGAATGTAGCCCAATCCATCAGGCAAACCGGCCTCCCATCCATTGACTCTGTCTACACTTCCCGCTGCCTCGGCAAAGCAGCCAGCATAATTAAGGGCCCCACACATCCCGGACATTCTCTCTTCCACCTTCTTCCATCGGGAAAAAGATACAAAAGTTTGAGGTCACATACCAACCGACTCAAGAACAGCTTCCCAGCTACTGTCAGACTTTTGAATGGACTTACCTCGCATTAAGTTGACCTTTCTCTACACCCTAGCTATGACTGTAACACTACATTCTGCACTCTCTCGTTTCCTTCGCTATGAACGGTATGCTTTGTCTGTATAGCACGCAAGAAACCATACATTTCGCTATGTTAATACATGTGACAATAATAAATCAAATCCAATCCAAGTGATTAGGATTTGGAATGCAGTCCAGATAGGGTGCTGGATACTGATGCCATCCTGCACACATCCAGGGTCGGGGTTGAAGGCTGTTATGAAGACATGGGAGGGGCGGGGGTTGACTCTCAGCCCAGTCAACCTGTGTGGATATCCATGCTCTAACTCTCCCTCTCCTACTTTGCCCACAGTTTAAACCTCAAGTCGGACAATGGAGACATCCTGCTGGATTATTCTAAGAATCTGATCACTGACGATGTGATGAAGATGCTGTTTGAGCTGGTGAGTGTGACAGAATAAATGGAGTGGATGGGACAGAGATAGGGGTGCATTCGTTGTAATTTTCCAAAAATCCTTGGATTCTGGACCAGAGGATTGGGAAACTGCCAATGGGAAACCTCTAGTCAAAAAGGAAAGGAGGCAAAAAGCAAATAACTATAGGCCAATTGGCCTAATGTCTACTGTTGGAAAAATGTTGCAATCAATTATTAAGGAAGTAATAGCACATTTAGAAAGTTAGTCATAGAGGTTTACAGCATGGAAACAGGCCCTTCGGCCCAACTTGTCCACGCCGTCTAATCAAGCAGAGTCAGTATGGCTTCTTGAAAGGGAAATCATGTCTGATTAATTTAATAGAGTTTTTCAAAGCAGTCCCAACCAGAGTGGATAGAGGGGAATGAGTAGATGTGTTGCATTGGACTTCCAGAAGGCATTTGAAAAAGTACCTCACAAAAGGGTAGGTCATAAGATAAGAGTCCATGGTATTATAGGCTAATGTGTAGGAAACAGCGAGTGGGGATAAGGAGTTCTTTTTCAGGTTGGTGACCTGTAACCAGTGGGGTTCCACAGGGATCAGTGCTGGGATTGCAACTGTTTACAATATATATTAATGACTTGGAGGAAGGAAGTGAAGGTACTGTAGCCAAATTTGTAGACGACACAAAAATAGGTGGAAAGATAAGTTGCGAGAGGGATACAGACAGACAGCTTACAAAGAGATACTGATAGGTTCAGTAAGTGGGCAAAAAGTCAGCGAGTGGAGTATAATGTGGGAAAATGTGAAATTGTTCATTTTGGAAGGGAGAACAAAAGAACAGTATTATTTAAATGGAGAAAAACTGCAGAAAGCTGCAACACAAAGGGGACTTGGGGGAACTTGTGCACAAAACACAGAAAGCCAGCACCCAGGTGCAGCAGATAATCAGGAAGGGTAATGGAATGTTGGCCCTTTTTTCTTTTTTGTTTATTCGCTCCTGGAAGTGGACATTGGCTGGGAGGCATTCATTCCCCAAATGCCTATGAACTGAGTGGCCATTTCAGAGGGCATTTAAGAATCAATCAAATTGCTGTGTGTCTGAACTCACCTGCAGGCCAGACCAGATGAAGGTGGCAGATTTCCTTCCCTAAGGGACATTAGGGACGCAGATGGGATTATACAACAATTGACAATAGTTTCATGGTCATACCAGTTTTTTAAATAATTTAATTTAAATTTCACCATCTGCCAAGGTGGGATTTGAGCCATTGACGCCAGAGCCTTACCCTGGTTCTCTGGATTACAAGTCCAGCGCCAATACCACTACGCCATCACCTCCCCAAGCTAGGGGAGGAATATAAGAGTAGGGAAGTCTTGCTGCAACTGTGCAAGGTACTGGTGAGACCACATGTGAGCAGTTTTGGTCCCCTTATTTAATGAAATTATTATATTTTATCAGAGGCAGTTCAGAGAAGGTTCACTAGGATGACACCGGGGATGGAAGGATTGTCTTATGAGGAAAGGTTAGACAGGTTGGGACTCTACTCATTGCAATTTAGAAGAATGAGAGGTGATCTCATTGAAACGTATAGGATTCTTAAGGGGCTTGACAGGGTAAATTCTGAGAGGATGTTGCACCTCATGGGAGAGTCTCAGACCAGAGGGCGTAGTCTCAGGATAATGAGGCATCAATTTAAGACTGAGATGAGGAACTGAATGTCAGATACTGGTCGCCTCCACATTGGTCTAGTTCTGGGTATATCCTGTAGGCACTTGTTCAACATTCTTCCTTGAACTAACATTACAAAAAAACAAATTAAATGGCCATTGATCTCACTGCAGTTTATGGGATCTTGCTATGTATAGAATGGCTGCAACATTTATCATAATGATCACTGCAGCTCCACCTATTCATTGTTGTAAAAAAGATTTGCTGTGTTTTAGAGGGAGGTTATACCTGTTGCTTATGTCTGTTCTAAGCCTCTTGAATCTGCTTCCATGGCTGCAGAAGACGCTGAAGATTATTTAATGCCTGTTTGTGTTTATTTTCCCCCCAGGCAAGATCCAGGGGTGTTGAGAAAGCCAGAGAACGTATGTTCACCGGGGATAAGATTAACTTCACAGAGGTAAGGGGGATTGAGAATTCAGCATGAATCCGAAATGTTTGTTTCTATCACAGTTAGTGCAGCATTCATTCAGGATGTGGGTCACTGGCTGGGCCAGCATTTATTGCCCATCCCTAATTGCAGTTGAGAAGGTGGTGGTGAGCTGCCTTCTTGGGCCGCTGCAGTCCATGTGGTGTAGGTACACCCACATTGCTGTTAGGGAGGGAGTTCCAGGATTTTGACCCAGTGACAGTGATGGAATGGCTGTTTCCAAGTCAGGATGGTGAGTGACTCAGAGGGGAACCTCCAGGTGGTGTTGTTCCAGGTATCTGCTGCTCTTGTCCTTCTAGATGGTAGAGCTCGTGTGTTTGGAATGTGATGCTGAAGAATGTGTGAACTCTGACCTTAATTTAAAAATGTGTTTAGTAACAGGAAAATCTAGAAAACTGTTTCCTCGACCCGGGGAAACCACTTCCTCCACATATCCCTCAAGGTCAGAAAACCACCTTCTCCCCATATCCCTCAATCCCAGAAAACCGCCTTCTCCCCATATCCCTCAATCCCAGAAAACCACCTTCTCCCCATATCCCTCAATCCCAGAAAACCACCTTCCCCCCCATATCCTTCAATCCTAGAAAACTGCATTCTCCCCATCCCTCAATCCCAGAAAACTGCATTCTCCACATATCCCTCAATCCCAAAAAAACATCTTTCCCCCCATATCTCTCAATCCCAGAAAATCACCTTCTCCCCATATCCCTCGATCCCACTTTTCTCAGTATATGCCTCAATCTCTTTTCATAGAATCATAGAAGATAGGAGCAGGAGGAGGCCATTCGGCCCTTCGAGCCCGCTCCGCCATTCATCACGAAAATGGCTGATCATCCAACTCAATAACCTAATCTTGCTTTTTCCCCATAATCTTTGATCCCTTTCGCCCCAAGTGCTACAACCAGCCGCCTCTTGAATGCATTTAATGTTTTGGCATCAACTACTTCCTGTGAGAATGAATTCCTGTGTAAATTATTCCGTTACTCAGTTGGTGAAATGCTGGAGTTGGATGGGGAGAGAAAGTTAGTTGCAGTGGGTGTGAGTAGTTTTGTCTTTTCATAATCTCCTCCCTCATTAACCAACTGCTGCAGTGGCCCAGGACCTCCTGTTGTGAGTGTCGCAAGGATTCCTGTTCCTATTGGCAGCTATGTGTTACCCTTGGCAGGATGTGGTGTAACGGGGACTTGTGAAATGCTGCATGTGGACACATCAAACTGAAAATGTTCATCATGAAGCAGATAAGAAAGCTTTGATAGTTGTGATATTCAACAAGAGCCGTGCCTCAGTGATTGCTGTGGTATCTGGGGTTCTAGACTGACTCTCCTGGGGAGGGAGAGGAAGGTCTGGGACACAATCGCAGAATAATGGGCCGCCATTTAGCACTGAGACGAGGAGAAATGTCTTCATTCAGAGGGTGGTGAATCTTTGGAATTCTCTGCCCCAGAGGCTGTGGAAGATCATCATTGAGCATGTTCAACACCGATATCCACAGATTTCTATTAAAGATATTAAGGGATATGGGGATAGTGCAGGAAGAAGGTGGTGAGGTCAAAGTTCAGCCATGATCTAGTTAAATGGTGGAGCAGGCTCAAGGGGCCGAATGGCCTCCTCCTATTTCCTACGTTCCTCCAGTGCCGGAGTGAGGGAATGCATTTTGATTGATGGTTCATATTAACTGTTCCACATCTTTAACTGCATGGGGTGGAGCTGGAGCACAGGGTGGGAATTGTGTGTGCGGACATGTGGATACTATCCTGATGGATGTTAGAATATTTAACAATGCTTCTTAGTTGTAATATCCCAGCGTCTAGCATTTCAGTCAGAGTGAATGTCAAGGAATGGGAAACATACAGACAAAGACAACATGGAAACTCGAGAGACAGAGAATGAGGAACAGATCAGGAGATGGTTTATACCGAGATGATAAGGTCACAAAATTTGCCGAGGTTCACATATCGAGGACTTTGCCTCAGTGTCAATCTTTCTGCCTTTGTCTATGTAAGAAATAGAACAGAGAACAGCTAGAAGTCATTCAGAGGCTTGCAATTCTCTACCCCGGAGAGCTGTGTTGCTCAGTACGTCAGTATAATCAAGGCAGAGATTGATAGATTTTTGGACATGGAGGGACATGGAGATAGTGCAGGAAAGTGGTATTGACGTAGAAGATCAGCCATGATCTCATGGAATGGAGGAGCAGGCTCGAGGGGCCAATGGCCGACTCCAGCTCCTATTTCTTATGAAGATTAAAGGTAGAAAGATTCGTAGCAAGGTAAAGTCTGTAACCTGTGAACCTCAGCAAACACACACCGTCACATATTGTTGTCAGGAGCTAAAAGGTACCAGAGTTGGGTGTTGGCTGTCAACAGTAAGAATGTTCCCAAGATAGTCAGAGCTCCGTTTACTGTAACAGTGACCCCTATGAACATCACCGCTCTGATCAGCTGGATAGAGACTTTGTGAAAGAAACCGGTTAAATTAATTACCCATGATTCATATAATCCTGCAGAGCCAAGTAGAAGAAGCAATACTGTTCTTAGCCAATGTGTGTTCAAGATTCTTGGTTAAAGGACACTTGGGCCTGAGTCACGTGGAAGTTATTGTTACAGATCTACCAATCCTAGGTCGTGCCCTTAATCAGGGGAAATGTGCTAAGAATGGGTTAGGATGTGATGTGGACCTGTGTGTGAAATGAGTCCTATTTGTTCCCCCAGAACCGTGCCGTACTTCACGTTGCACTGAGGAACCGCTCCAATATTGCCACCCTGGTCGACGGCAAGGACGTGATGCCAGAGGTGAATGCCGTGCTGGAGAAGATGAAGCATTTTTGCCAGGTAACAGAATGAGTGAGTGAGGCAGGTGCACAGCTGCAGGGGCAGTGCCCCGCCCCAACCCCACCCCAACCCCACACCAGTGATATATTTCCAAGTCAGGATGGTGGTGACTCTGAGGTGATGGTGTTCCTCTGGCATTGCTCCCTCTGATGACGGACATCGATTTATGATCGAAGAAGTTGAGCTTCTTGAACTTTGTAGTAGACACAGCTGACCAGCTGCAGCCCTGAGATCAGCCTGGTTGATGATGATGGGACTTCGAGATGAGCTGAAAGTCTCCTTCACCCTATCACCCCTGACTCACTGGTCCGCACTGGCTCCTGTCCAGCAATGTTTCCATTTTAACATTCTTACCAATGTGTTCAAATCCCTCCATGACCTCACCTCTTCCTGGCAGATTCAATGGGCCGAATGGCCTAATTCTGCTCCTATATATCTCATGAACTAACCTACTTGAGCTCTACAACTTTCCCGAGATCTTTGGCTCCTCCAATTCTGGCCTCTCACTCACCCACAATTTTAATCACTCCACCATTGACCACGGTGCCTGCCACTGCCTGGACCCTAAGCTCTGAAATTCCCTCGCTAACTCTCTCTGCCTCCCTTCCTTTCAGACATAATTTAAAACCAAGGTTTGGATCACCTGGCCTGAAATCTCCTAATGTGGCTCAGTGTCAATATTATTTCTGATAACTCTGCTGTGAAGTACCCTGGGGATGTTTTATTACACTCGAGGTGCTATATAAATACAAGCAGTTGTTTAAAAAGCACTGTATAAATATTGAGTTGTTGTTGAGGTAGTGGTTCTGGAGTGGTCAACTTCTGCTTGGTTCATTTAAGCTTTTGACATTGAGTGGAGTTTCCAGTCTTGGAGCCCAGGTGAATGGTCACCATAGGTACTTTGTAGCTGACGCTCGGAAGGCACTTTACTGCCGTCTGGAACAGACTGAGCTCCTTTGTGACTGTCTCAGAGTGGTCGCATTACTGGCCCTTTGGGCCACAGGTTTGGACTCAATGCTCTGGAGACACAAATTCACACCCCGCCATGAGAGCTGGGAAATATTAAACCCTGGAACAAAGTGCTAACATCAATACTGAAGACCATTAAACTATTAGAGTGTTGTAAAAATCAAACTGGCTCATTAATGTCCTTTTGGGATGGGAATCTGCCATTCTTACCCAGTCTGGCTTGTATGTGACTCCAGAGCCACAGTGACATGGTTGATTCTAAAATGGCCGATGAAGCCAATTAGTTGTATCGGGATGGACAATAAACCTGAGGCCTGTGAGTGAGGCTCACATCAGATCATGAATAAAACCCTCTAAGCACTGGAGGTCCCAGCTAATAGGGTGTGATTGGTTGTACCACTGAGGCGTCATGTGACAGGGGTCTGTACCTGGGTACCCACTGACTCGATGAATGTTGTTGTCTTTTTGACCATCGTAACCCTGCTTCATGGCCAATATCAAGGACCCCACGCACCTGGACATTCTCTCTTCCACTTTCTTCCGTCGGAAAAAGATACACATGTCTGAGGTCACGTACCAACCAACTCAAGAACAGCTTCTTCCCTGCTGCTGTCAGACTTTTGAATGGACCTCCCTCGCATCACGTTGATCTTTCTCTACACCCTAGCTATGACTGTAACACTACATTCTGCACTCTCTAATTTCCTTCTCTATGAATGGTATACTTTGTCTATAGCGCGCAAGAAACAATACTTTTCACTGTAGGTAATACATGTGACAATAATAAATCAAATATAATTCACACCAACCCTTCACAAACAGAAACCCACCCAATATTGGGGTCCATTGTACCCGAGGAAGGTGGAAAGTCCAAGCTGGTTTAGAATAGTTTTCCAGTGGTTCTGTAGCAGCAGAATGCTGGAATGTGATTGGTGAGTGATTAGATGGGTGGTACTTCCTGACGCTTTGGGGTGGATGTCTCACTGAGTCTGATTCTCTTGCAGAGAGTTCGTGGTGGAGAGTGGAAGGGATACACGGGAAAGACCATCACCGACGTTGTCAACATCGGGATTGGAGGCTCGGACCTGGTACAGAAATCTCAACACTAACTTCATCGAGTGCAACATATACAGGCTAAGAGGCACAGGATGGCAGCTGGCAAGCTCCAGTGGTGATGTGGAGATGCCGGCGTTGGACTGGGGTAAACACAGTAAGAGTTTTAACAACACCAGGTTAAAGTCCTCCTCGAAGGAGCAGCGCTCCGAAAGCTAATGGTATTTGCTACCAAATAAACCTGTTGGACTTTAACCTGGTGTTGTTAAAGCTCCAGTGGCTCAGGGGTACTCAGCTCTGAGCAAATGGATTGCAGACCTGGGGTGTTTACAGTAATGTGTATAACACTGGGGTACAGTACTGGTGGGGACAGGTCTGTCACTGTATAACACTGGGGTACAGTACTGGTGGGGACGGGTCTGTCACTGTATAACACTGGGGTACAGTACTGGTGGGGACGGGTCTGTCACTGTATAACACTGGGGTACAGTACTGGTGGGGGCGGGTCTGTCACTGTATAACACTGGGGTACAGTACTGGTGGGGATGGGTCTGTCACTGTATAACGCTGGGTACAGTACTGGTGGGGACGGGTCTGTCACTGTATAACACTGGGGTACAGTACTGGTGGGGATGGGTCTGTCACTGTATAACACTGGGGTACAGTACTGATGGGGACAGGTCTGCCACTGTATAACACTGGGGTACAGTACTGGTGGGGGCGGGTCTGTCACTGTATAACACTGGGGTACAGTACTGGTGGGGATGGGTCTGTCACTGTATAACACTGGGGTACAGTACTGATGGGGACGGGTCTGCCACTGTATAACACTGGGGTACAGTACTGGTGGGGGTGGGTCTGTCACTGTATAACACTGGGGTACAGTACTGGTGGGGATGGGTCTGTCACTGTATAACACTGGGGTACAGTACTGATGGGGACGGGTCTGTCACTGTATAACACTGGGGACAGTACTGGTGGGGACAGGTCTGTCACTGTATAACACAGGGGTACAGTACTGGTGGCGATGGGTCTGCGGCTGTATAACATTGGGTACAGTACTGGTGGGGACGGGTCTGTCACTGTATAACACTGGGGTACAGTACTGGTGGGGACGGGTCTGTCACTGTATAACACTGGGGTACAGTACTGGTGGGGACGGGTCTGTCGCTGTATAACACTGGGTACAGTACTGGTGGGGACGGGTCTGTCACTGTATAACACTGGGGTACAGTACTGGTGGGGATGGGTCTGTCACTGTATAACACTGGGGTACAGTACTGATGGGGACGGGTCTGCCACTGTATAACACTGGGGTACAGTACTGGTGGGGGCGGGTCTGTCACTGTATAACACTGGGGTACAGTACTGGTGGGGATGGGTCTGTCACTGTATAACACTGGGGTACAGTACTGATGGGGACGGGTCTGTCACTGTATAACACTGGGGTACAGTACTGGTGGCGATGGGTGTGTCACTGTATAACACTGGGGACAGTACTGGTGGGGACGGGTCTGTCACTGTATAACACTGGGGTACAGTACTGGTGGGAACAGGTTTGTCACTGTATAACATTGGGTATAGTACTGGTGGGGACGGGTCTGTCGCTGTATAACACTGGGGTACAGTACTGGTGGGGACAGGTCTGTCGCTGTATAACACTGAGGTACAGTACTGGTGGGGACAGGTCTGTCGCTGTATAACACTGAGGTACAGTACTGGTGGGGACAGGTCTGTCGCTGTATCACACTGGGTATAGTACTGGTGGGGACAGGCCTGTCACTATAACACTGAGGTACAGTACTGGTGGGGATGGGTCTGTCACTGTATAACACTGGGTACAGTACTGGTGGGGATGGGTCTGTCACTGTATAACACTGGGGTAATGTACTGGTGACGATGGATCTGTCACTGTATAACACTGGGTATGGTCCTGGTAAACACAGTAACGGTTTTAACAACACCAGGTTAAAGTCCAACAGGTTAATTTGGTAGCAAATACCATTAGCTTTCGGAGCGCTGCTCCTTCGTCAGATGGAGTGGAAATCTGCTCTCAAACAGGGCACAGAGACACAAAATCAAGTTACAGAATACTGATTAGAATGCAAATCTCTTCAGCCAACCAGTTCTTAAAGATACAGACAATGTGAGTGGAGGGAGCATTAAGCACAGGTTAAAGAGATGTGTATTGTCTCCAGACAGGACAGCCTGCAAGTCCAGGAGGCAAGCTGTGGGGGTTACTGATAGTGTGACATAAACCCAATTATGTCACATTATCAGTAACCCCCCACAGCTTGCCTCCTGGACTTCTTGGCTGTCCTGTCTGGAGACAATACACATCTCTTTAACCTGTGCTTAATGCTCCCTCCACCCACATTGTATCTTTAAGACCTGGTTGGCTGTAGGGATTCGCATTCTAATCAGTATTCTGTAACTTGATTTTGTGTCTCTGTGCCCTGTTTGAGAGCAGATTTCCACTCCATCTGACGAAGGAGCAGCGCTCCGAAAGCTAATGGTATTTGCTACCAAATAAACCTGTTGGACTTTAACCTGGTGTTGTTAAAACTCTTACTGTGTTTACCCCAGTCCAACGCCAGCATCTCCACATTATGGTCCTGGTATCCAGTCCAGTTTGTTGAAGTATTGATTGTTTACCGTCCTTTTTCCTCATTTTTTTGGTAAATTGCAGTGCTAAAATAATCCAACATTTGGAGGGATTTCAGGAACGTGTGTGTGACTGAGTGAGTGGGTCTGGGATTGACTCGAGGTGTGATCTGTGTCTGCTGCACTGTATCTCCCTCAGTTAAAACTGTGCTTTGTCCCAGGGCCCCCTCATGGTAACTGAAGCTCTCAAACCCTACGCAAAGGGTGGGCCGAAGGCCTGGTTTGTGTCCAACATTGATGGTACCCACATGGCCAAGACCCTGGCAGAGCTGAACCCCGAGACCTCCCTCTTTATCATCGCTTCCAAGGTAAGTCTCTGAGAGTGACCATGAGCAGGTCCGCTGCTCTCGCGGATTCTAATAACTGACTGTCATCGTTCAGAGGCTTCCTGTCTTTCGAAGCGATTGGGCGCTGCACACACTGGGAAGAGGGAGAGGGGGGTTGGGGAGAGAGAGAGAGGAGGAGAGGGGGGTTGGGGAGAGAGGGAGAGGGGGGTTGGGGAGAGAGGGAGAGGGGGGTTGGGGAGAGGGAGAGGGGGGTTGGGGAGAGGGAGAGGGGGGTTGGGGAGAGGGAGAGGGGGGTTGGGGAGAGGGAGTGGGGGGTTGGGGAGAGGGGGGTTGGGGAGGGGGAGGAGGAAAGGGGGGTTGGGGAGAGGGGGAGGAGGAAAGGGGGGTTGGGGAGAGAGGGAGGAGGAGAGGGGGGTTGGGGAGAGGGAGAGGAGGAGAGGGGGGTTGGGGAGAGGGGGGTTGGGGAGAGGGAGAGGAGGAGAGGGGGGTTGGGGAGAGGGAGAGGAGGAGAGGGGGGTTGGGGAGAGGGGGGTTGGGGAGAGGGAGAGGAGGAGAGGGGGGTTGGGGAGAGGGAGCTGGGGATGGGTGAGGGAGTGGGGAGGGTGAGGGAAGGGGGGTGGGGAGAGGGAGCTGGGGACAGGTGAGGGAGTGGGGAGTGTGAGGGAAGGGGGGTGGGGAGAGGGAGCTGGGGACGGGTGAGGGGGTGGGGAGAGGGAGTATCAGGAATGGCGGGGGTGTTGGAGTTGTTGTTAATCATCTCTCTTTGATCTCCAGACCTTCACCACACAAGAAACTATCACCAACGCAGAGTCAGCGAAAGAGTGGTTCCTGGCAGCTGCGAAGGATGTGAGTTTGGGGGGGGGGTTGCCTGAGGAGGTTTGTGATCCCCATGGATGGAGGTGGATCAGGAAGTCTCTGATCTGACCCTCATTTGGGCCGGGTTTGACCATTCATTGCAGCCTGGGTGCTATTGATCAACTTGAGAAAGAGGATGATTGAATAATCGAAATTACAGCAGGAAAAGGAGGCCATTCAGCCTATTGAGTCTGTGCTAGCTGAAAACTAACTACCCTGCTGAATTCCATCTTCCAGCTTTGGTTCCTAACCTGGTAGGAAGAATGTAGCGGCAGTGAGAGTTCCTGGGCGGATGGGAGCAGCACAGCCAGGCTCGATGAGGCCGGTGGGCAGGCTGCTCTCCACCACTCAATTCATCTCCTTGTGCCCAGCCACCCTGGCACTGCCCAGTTCTGAGACGGCACAATGTGAAGAAGCATTGCTGGTCGGAAACTGGGATTTCTGAAAGGATTTGATTTCCGATCTGCTTTGAGAATGTTGGCAATGCAAAGGTTTTAGCACATAGAGTTTCTATTTATACAATTAATAAAGGTAGTCAAAGAAAATGAAACTTTTCTGTCAATTTCCGATGATTTTTATCCCAGGTGTTGCTCCGGAGATGAATCCTGGAGACTCCTGGGTAATCCTGGAGAGTTGGCAACCCCAAATCCACTCCCACTCGAGGCTAAAATGTTGTTTTAGGTTTTTCTCAAACAACTGTCAACTGGTTCTATGCTGGGATTGAATGTTTTTCCTTTGTTTTCCCTCAGCCTTCCGCTGTTGCTAAGCACTTTGTTGCCCTGTCAACAAACGCGGTGAGTATATTTCAAACGCCTGCCCGCGATGAACTGACAGTTTCTCCATCCAAATGTCTATTAACACTGCTGCGCGCGGCACTCCCTCAGTGCGGGGCGCCCCCTCGGTGCGGGGCGCCCCCTCGGTGCGGGGCGCCCCCTCGGTGCCCGGCGCCCCTCAGTGCCCGGCGCCCCGGCCCAACAGTGCAGCGCCCCGATAGTGCGGTGCTCCCACAGTGCGCCCTTTCACGGGCTCTCCCTTTCGGGTGCGCTCTCGCACGCGTGCGCTCTCTCTCTCCCTCTCGCGCGCTCTGTTTCTAGCGTGCTGCCTCTCCACCCCGCTCCATAATGTGTGTTCCTTGCTGGCTGCATTTACTGAATCTTGTCTCTCTGATTGTCCTCAGACCAAAGTGGAAGCTTTTGGAATCGACCCAAAGAACATGTTTGAATTCTGGGATGTGAGTACGTGGGAACCAGGTCACGCCTGCTCTCTGCTTGTTTACTGTGTAGAATTAGAGAATTGACAGCACAGAATCAGGCCTTCCGGCCCAACACATAACTGCTAGTTGGAAGGAGCTGTATTGCCCTCGCTGGGCTCTGCCAGCTTGTCTACACTTACCCAGTTGTGGCTGGAGTAACTTCTGTTGGGGGGGGGAGGACATGGAGCTCACAGCTTCCAACCTGCTGCTGAATTCTGCCTGATTGGAAGCACAGGGGAAGGGTGGGATTGCCATTATAAACTGGGTGAATCCAGCAGTGACGGCGATGATCCATTCCTGCGACGTTCCCATGTGGCCTCGTCGATACTTTGTCCAGGTTTGTGAATCCCATTGAGGGAGGAATGAGTGTTATTGGTATGGAGGCTAAAGATAGAACTCTGCGGTAGTGAAGGAGGCGAAGGACAGCTGTGAGCACTGGCTGCCGTCTCAGCTTACTCCGAGTGAGGGTTATTTAAATCTCTGACCTTTCCTGAAAGTTTAAAGGTGCATGGATTTAAGGTCACTGAGCGGAATCGGTGACATGGCAGAGTCTGTCCCTGTTGCCTCTCCCTGTGGCCGGGTGATTGGATTACATCAGATATTCTAGTCCCTCACCCCCTCCCTTATCCATGACTGTCGGGGTAGGGTAGCCAAGGTGAGGGAGGGAGGGGGCAGGGCAGGAGGGAGAGAGGGGGAAGGGCAGGATGAGGGAGCGAGGGGAATGGGAGAGGGGAAGGGGCGGGATGAAGGGAGAGAGGAAGGGGCGGGATGAAGGGGGAGGGGAAGGGGCGGGATGAAGGGAGAGGGGAAGGGGCAGAAGGAGAGGGGGAATGGCGGGGAGGGAGTGTGTGGGGAAATACATTATGTGTGGGTGTCGTGGGCTCTAACCTTTGACCTTCTCTTGTCCACAGTGGGTTGGGGGTCGTTACTCCCTCTGGTCAGCCATTGGCCTCTCCATTGCTCTACATGTGGGTACGTAACACTCGACTGTTACTAACATAACAACAGTGCCTTTTGTGCCTCTGATATTGAAACCAAGGCTTTTCTCATTAGATTTTATTCTTTTCCCCGTGCCCCATAGTGTCTCCTGCTTCCTCCTCACACCCCTCTCCTCCCAGAAATGAGGCCTGAGGCCTCTCTAACCTCTTCTTTCTCTATTTCAGGATTCGAGAACTTTGAACAGTTGCTGGCAGGAGCACATTGGATGGTGAGTGACACTGGGCAGCCAGCTAGACGCACAGACAGACAGACGCACACACTCACAGACAGACGCACGCACGCACTCACAGACAGACGCACGCACGCACTCACAGACAGACGCACGCTCGCACTCACAGACAGACGCACGCACTCACAGACAGACGCACGCACGCACTCACAGACAGACGCACGCACGCACTCACAGACAGACGCTCGCACTCACAGACAGACGCTCGCACTCACAGACAGACGCACACACTCACAGACAGACGCACACACTCACAGACAGACGCACACACTCACAGACAGACGCACACACTCACAGACAGACGCTCGCACTCACAGACAGACGCACACACTCAGACAGACGCTCGCACTCACAGACAGACGCTCGCACTCACAGACAGACGCTCGCACTCACAGACAGACGCACGCACTCACAGACAGACGCTCGCACTCACAGACAGACGCTCGCACTCACAGACAGTCGCTCGCACTCACAGACAGACGCTCGCACTCACAGACAGACGCTCGCACTCACAGACAGACGCACGCACTCACAGACAGACGCACACACTCACAGACAGACGCTCGCACTCACAGACAGACGCTCGCACTCACAGACAGACGCACACACTCACAGACAGACGCTCGCACTCACAGACAGACGCT
This sequence comes from Mustelus asterias, assembly GCF_964213995.1. Taxonomy (NCBI): domain Eukaryota; kingdom Metazoa; phylum Chordata; class Chondrichthyes; order Carcharhiniformes; family Triakidae; genus Mustelus; species Mustelus asterias. The sequence goes on along the minus strand of NC_135804.1, from coordinate 2,895,616 downwards.
CGCACTCACAGACAGACGCTCGCACTCACAGACAGACGCTCGCACTCACAGACAGACGCTCGCACTCACAGACAGACGCTCGCACTCACAGACAGACGCTCGCACTCACAGACAGACAGGCAAAGCTTCGTTCCCAACACCTGTCAACACTGTTCATCCCATTTTCATATCTTCACCCTTACCCTGGGGAACTCTGGCAAATGTTGGCAGGGTTCAAACACTAAAGTCTGACAGGCTGGGATTTGAATATTTCTGCCTTGGGCCTTGTCTGTGTCGCCCACATCCTGAAATCCAGTTTGCAATTGTTGTGAATCTGAAATGCGTTTGGTGCTTTAAGAAAAGGTTGAAAGAAATTAATAATACTCTACCATGACCCTGAGCTCAGGAACTGCACCCGGATATCCAGGAGGCAGCGTTCCATCCTGCTCCACCCCCTTCTCTGTCTCCCCCTGTCCCCCCCCCTCTGTCTCGGCCCCCCCTCTCTCTCAGCCCCCCCCTCTCTCTCTCAGGCCCCCCCTCTCCCTCAGCCCCCACCCCCTCTCTCTCAGCCCCCCCCTCTGTCTCGGCCCCCCCTCTCTCTCAGCCCCCCCCTCTCTCTCTCAGGCCCCCCCTCTCCCTCAGCCCCCACCCCCTCTCTCTCAGCCCCCCCTCTCTCTCAGCCCTCCCCCCCCTCTCTCAGCGCCCCCCCCCTCTCTCAGCGCCCCCCCCCTCTCAGCCCCCCCCCTCTCTCAGCCCCCCCCCCCTCTTTCAGCCCCCCCTCTCTCTCAGCCCCCCCCTCTCTCAGCCCCCCCCTCTCTCTCAGCCCCCCCCTCTCTCTCAGCCCCCCCCTCTCTCTCAGCCCCCCCCTCTCTCTCAGCCCCCCCCTCTCTCTCAGCCCCCCCCTCTCTCTCAGCCCCCCCCTCTCTCTCAGCCCCCCCCTCTCTCTCAGCCCCCCCCTCTCTCTCAGCCCCCCCCTCTCTCTCAGCCCCCCCCTCTCTCTCAGCCCCCCCCTCTCTCTCAGCCCCCCCCTCTCTCTCAGCCCCCCCCTCTCTCTCAGCCCCCCCCTCTCTCTCAGCCCCCCCCTCTCTCTCAGCCCCCCCTCTCTCTCAGCCCCCCCCTCTCTCTCAGCCCCCCCCTCTCTCTCAGCCCCCCCCTCTCTCTCAGCCCCCCCCTCTCTCTCAGCCCCCCCCTCTCTCTCAGCCCCCCCCTCTCTCTCAGCCCCCCCCTCTCTCTCAGCCCCCCCCTCTCTCTCAGCCCCCCCCTCTCTCTCAGCCCCCCCCTCTCTCTCAGCCCCCCCCTCTCTCTCAGCCCCCCCTCTCTCTCAGCCCCCCCCTCTCTCTCAGCCCCCCCCTCTCTCTCAGCCCCCCCCTCTCTCTCAGCCCCCCCCTCTCTCTCAGCCCCCCCCTCTCTCTCAGCCCCCCCCTCTCTCTCAGCCCCCCCCTCTCTCTCAGCCCCCCCCTCTCTCTCAGCCCCCCCCTCTCTCTCAGCCCCCCCCTCTCTCTCAGCCCCCCCCTCTCTCTCAGCCCCCCCCTCTCTCTCAGCCCCCCCCTCTCTCTCAGCCCCCCCTCTCTCTCAGCCCCCCCCTCTCTCTCAGCCCCCCCTCTCTCTCAGCCTCCCCCTCTCTCTCAGCCTCCCCCTCTCTCTCAGCCCCCCCCTCTCTCTCAGCCCCCCCTCTCTCTCAGCCCCCCCCTCTCTCTCAGCCCCCCCCTCTCTCTCAGCCCCCCCCTCTCTCTCAGCCCCCCCTCTCTTGCAGCCCCCCCCTCTCTCGCAGCCCCCCCCTCTCTCGCAGCCCCCCCCTCTCTCGCAGCCCCCCCCTCTCTCGCAGCCCCCCCCTCTCTCGCAGCCCCCCCCTCTCTCGCAGCCCCCCCCTCTCTCGCAGCCCCCCCCTCTCTCGCAGCCCCCCCCTCTCTCGCAGCCCCCCCCTCTCTCGCAGCCCCCCCCTCTCTCTCAGCCCCCCCCTCTCTCTCAGCCCCCCCCTCTCTCTCAGCCCCCCCTCTCTCTCAGCCCCCCCTCTCTCTCAGCCCCCCCCTCTCTCTCAGCCCCCCCCTCTCTCTCAGCCCCCCCCTCTCTCTCAGCCCCCCCCTCTCTCTCAGCCCCCCCCTCTCTCTCAGCCCCCCCCTCTCTCTCAGCCCCCCCCTCTCTCTCAGCCCCCCCCTCTCTCTCAGCCCCCCCCTCTCTCTCAGCCCTCCCCTCTCTCTCAGCCCCCCCCTCTCTCTCAGCCCCCCCCTCTCTCTCAGCCCCCCCCTCTCTCTCAGCCCCCCCCTCTCTCTCAGCCCCCCCCTCTCTCTCAGCCCCCCCCTCTCTCTCAGCCCCCCCCTCTCTCTCAGCCCGCCCCTCTCTCTCAGCCCCCCCTCTCCTTTCTCTCTGCCCCCCCCCCTCTCCACTCTCTCTGCCCCCCCCTCTCTCTGCCCCCCCCCTCCTCTCTCTCTGCCCCCCCCTCCTCTCTCTCTGCCCCCCCCTCCTCTCTCTCTGCCCCCTCTCCTCTCTCTCTGCCCCCCTCTCCTCTCTCTCTGCCCCCCTCTCCTCTCTCTCTGCCCCCCTCTCCTCTCTCTCTGCCCCCCCTCTCCTCTCTCTCTGCCCCCTCTCCTCTCTCTCTGCCCCCCTCTCCTCTCTCTCTGCCCCCCTCTCTCTCTGCCCCCCTCCTCTCTCTCAGCCCCCTCTCCTCTCTCTCTGCCCCCCTTCTCCTCTCTCTCTCTGCCCCCTCTCCTCTCTCTCTGCCCCCCTCCTCTCTCTCTGCCCCCCTCCTCTCTCTCTGCCCCCCTCCTCTCTCTCAGCCCCCTCTCCTCTCTCTCTGCCCCCCTGTCTCTGCCCCCCTCTCCTCTCTCTCTGCCCCCCCTCTCCTCTCTCTCTGCCCCCCCTCTCCTCTCTCTCTGCCCCCCCCCCCCCCCCCCTCTCTCTCTCTCTCTCTCTCTCTCTCTCTCTGACTGGGTTTCTGGTCACCCTGAGCTAATATAGAACATAGAACATAGAACATTACAGCGCAGAACAGGCCCTTCGGCCCACGATGTTGCACCGACCAGTTTATTAAAAAAAAACTGTGACCCTCCAACCTAAACCAATTTCTTTTCGTCCATGAACCTATCTACGGATCTCTTAAACGCCCCCAAACTAGGCGCATTTACTACTGATGCTGGCAGGGCATTCCAATCCCTCACCACCCTCTGGGTAAAGAACCTACCCCTGACATCGGTTCTATAACTACCCCCCCTCAATTTAAAGCCATGCCCCCTCGTGCTGGATTTCTCCATCAGAGGAAAAAGGCTATCACTATCCACCCTATCTAAACCTCTAATCATCTAATATCTCTGTGTCTTGGTGTTGAGCTGTGTTTGCTATGCTGCTGTGATATGTTTTAATATGAAAGATGCTCTGTAAACCCAAGCTGTCCATCACTCACTCTGCTCTCTGGTTTTGAAGGATCGTCACTTCCATTGTGCCCCTCTGGAGCAGAACGCCCCAGTGTTACTGGCTCTGCTTGGGATCTGGTACACCAACTTCTACAATGTGGAGACTCATGCACTGCTGCCCTACGATCAATACCTTCACCGCTTTGCAGCCTACTTCCAACAGGTACGGAAAACCCTTCTAGCAAACACCGAGTCCAGAGGTGGGCGTGTGTCTGTGTGTGTTGGTGTGTATCTGTGTGGGTGGATAGGAAGGAAGGAAGCTCTGAGTGGGGTGGGGTCTGTATGAGCTATTTTTTGAATATTGAGGGTGGGAGATATTAGGAAGGAGGTTGTGGGTGGGGGGGGTGTTGCGTGGGGGTGAGGGGCGTGTTGCGTGGGGGTGGGTGGGTGTTGCATGGGGGTGGGTGGGTGTTGCATGGGGGTGGGGGGGTTGTTGTCTGGGTATGTGTACAGACTGAAACCACACTGATCACAATGGAGACCACTTCCAGCTATTGCTCTGCATGTTATGCACCTGTCGCCCTATCAGAATCCAATCCAATTGTCAGCGCAGTCTCAGGATAAAGGATCAGCCATTCCCAACTCAATGAGGAAATATTCCTCTCAGTTAGAAAATCTTTCAAATTCTCTCCAAGGCACTCAGTAAGATACCCACAAAAAGCTACTGAATAAGATAAGAGCCCATGGAGTTGGGGGGAGTGTATTACCACGGACAGAGGATTGGCTAACTGACAGAAGAGAGCTGGGATAAGAGGGGCATTTTCAGGATGGAAACCTGTAACTAGTGAGGTTCCACAGGGATCAGTGCTGGGGCCACTATTATTCACAACATATATTAATGATTTGGACGAGGGAAGTGGATGCACTCTTGCCAAGCTCGCGGGTGACCCAAAAATGGGTGGGAATGCAAATGGTGAGGATGACACAAAGAGTATATATACCAAGGCATACAGATCGGTTAGGTGGGTGGGCATAAACTTGGCAGATAGAACATAATGTAGGAAAATATGAAGCTATGAAGTTTGAAGAATAAAAGAGATTAATATTATTTAAATGGAGAAAGACTGCAGAAAGCGGCAGCACGGAGAAGTTTGGGGGCCCTCGGAAATAAATCACACAAAACTAGCATGCAAGTTCAGCAGGTGATAGGGAAGGTAAATGGGATGTTGGCCTTTATTTCAAAGGGAATGGAGTCTAAAAATAGGGAAAGTCTTGCTAAAATTATACAGGCACTAGGTAGACCACATGTGGGATACTGTGAACAGTTTTGGTCCCCTTATCTGAAGAAAGATATCCTGGCATTGGAGGCAGTCCAGAGAAGGTTCACGAGGTTGATCCTTGGTATGGAGGGGTTTTATTATGAGGAGCGGTTAAAGGAGTTGGGTCTGTATTCATTGGGGTTTAGAAGAATGAGAGGCAACCTTATTGAGACATATCGGATTCTCAGAAGTTTGACAGGGTAGATGCTGAGAGGTTGTTTCCCCTTGTGGGAGAGTCTAGTGCCAGAGGGTATAGTCTCAGAGTAAGGGGTCGCCCATTTAAGACAGAGATGAGGAGGAATTTCTTCTCTGAGGGGAGTGAATGTGTGGAATTCTTTATCATAGAGGCTGTAGAGGCTGGGTCGTTAAGTATGTTTAAGTCTGAGACATGATGTGGAGACGCCGGCGTTGGACTGGGGTGAACACAGTAAGAAGTCTCACAACACCAGGTTAAAGTCCAACAGGTTTATTTGGTAGCAAATACTGGTATGTGCTACCAAATAAACCTGTTGGACTTTAACCTGGTGTTGTGAGACTTCTTACTAAGTCTGAGACAGACAGGTTTTTAATCAGTAAGGGAATCGAGGCTTATGGGGATAAGGCGGGAGTTGATTATCATAATAGTCACAACCTCATTGAATGGGGGAGCAGATTCAATGGGCCGAATGACCTACTTCTGCTCCGACAGCTGGTGGTCTGTGCCCCGGAGAGCCGTGGCCATTCAGATGTTGGGTATTACCAAGACTGAGACTGACCGAATTTTGGACACTAAGAGAATTGGAGGATACAGGAGCAGGCGGGAAAGTGGAATTAAGTTAGAAAATCCACCGTGATCTTATTGAAAGGTGGAGCAGGCTCGATGGGCTGAATGGCCTCCTTTTTTTTTTAACTGTGGTGTATTTTGTGTTTGGCTGCGGTATATGTCAATACTAGCAAAGGGTGGGACTCGGGGCAGCCTGAGACAGCTTTAGCAACATTAGGTGGAGCAGGAGGATGACATCTTACCATGGGGAGTGAAGGAGCTGCCATATTGTTACCTGTAAACTGAAGTGTTGTTCTTGTCTCAGCAATTCACTAATCTCTCTCTACCTGTCACTCTCTCTCTCTCTGTTTCTGTGTCTGTCTCTCTCTCTCCCTCTGCCTATTTGTCTCTCTCTGCCTGTCTCTTTCGTGCTCCCTCGCCGCCTTGTCTCTTTCGCCACTGCCCCATCTCTTCCCCCCCACCCCCCCTCCAACTTTCTGTCTGTCTGTGTTTCTCATTTTTCCAGGGGGATATGGAATCTAATGGCAAGTACATCACCAGCAAAGGGACCCGAGTGGACTACAATACCGGACCGATCGTGTGGGGAGAACCTGGTACCAATGGGCAGCACGCGTTCTACCAGCTGATCCACCAGGGTGAGTGTGAGAGTGTATGTGTGTGTGTGTATATGTAGTCAGAGCTCTCCATGGCGATGACCCTTGCTGACCTCTGAGGTATTAGTGCTTTTCTAACTCTGACCTCTTGTACATTTTCATTCATTCTCCAACAGGAACCCATGCAGTCACCTTCCTGAGCCCCAAGCTCTGGAATTCACTCCCTCAACCTGCCTGCTTCTCTCTTATCCTCTCAAACCCACTGGTTTCCTGTCCTGTTACCCCCCTCTGGGAACGGGGTTGAATTTTATTTGATAATCCTGCTGCTGTTTGGCTGTGTTTAGAGGCATAGTTGGATGTGAGGCATTCTGGGAAGTCCTGAGGATGTGACAGGTGTTACAGAAATGTAATTTGCTTCTTAAACTACTCCTCATACTCATTTTGAAACCTGCACCTCGGCAAGTAACTCAGCAGAGCTGGGTGGGAGGTAGTAATTGGGAATGTCGACAAAGGGGACAGGGTGGGATGTGCGGCTGGTTTGTGTGGCTCTTTGATATGTGGGGAGGGGGGACGGTGTACTCAGTAACCAATCTCTGACCTCACCGCGGTGTCCAATCCTGTCTCTCTCCCTTAGGGACCCGGATGATTCCTGCTGATTTCTTAATCCCTGCACAGAGTCAGAACCCAATCCGGAATGGGCTGCATCACAAGGTATGAGAACATTGAATGTCTGGTGGAGGAGGAGGGAGGCGGGGGGTTGTTGTCTTTGGATTGGAGGGGGGAGGGGTGCAGGATTTAATTGGGGTGTTTGGCGTTCTAAGAAACCTAGACCGGGTGCATTGGAACAATAGATTTCCTTTAGTGGAGAGGTCGATAAGCTGGAGGTGTGGGCTGGTGAGAGGGGAGTTCAATCATTTCTTTCACCTGGAGGGTGGTGGGTGTCTGGAGCTCTGAACGGGTGGTCCGAGACAGAAACCCTGACTGGAATTCTCCAGTCTCGCTCAACCAAAACTCCATTCACTGCAGCGGGACTGGAGAATCCCAGATTCGGGCAAGGTTACTGTACAGACTGAAAACCAACTGCTGGAAAGTGGGATGTAGCTGGATAGCTCTTTTTCAGCTGACACAGCAGGCAGAATGGGCTGAATGGCCTCATTCTGTGCTATAAATCTCACCGTGTTCGAGCCCAGGGGCTGTGCACCAAATACATTCACCCCAAAACGGGGGCAAGTTTAAATCTGAGAATCCAGCGGGGTGGTTTGTCTTTGGTGCAGACGCGATGGGTGGAAGGGCCTTTTTCTGTGCTGTACACCGCTATCACTCAAATAGTCTTAAAAATGAAGCATTTCAGTCTAAGGGAATCGTAGCGGGGAGGGAGCTGACCACGGAAAGGTCCATTGACCTCCAGCGGGATTTTCCGGTTTTGTGGCGAATACGGCCGGAGAATCCCGCCCTAAGATTTAGCTTTTGTGTCTTTACAGCTCCAACAGGTTAAAAATCACCTTCACCCACCAATCAATACCCACATTTCCCTTTGATTTAGTCCATTGTGCCGGAGGTCCGGGAGTTTTGGTTGAGCGAGACTGGAGAATCCCAGTCAGGGAGGAAATCCATCCCTACATTTAAATACAAACATTTTGATGTATGTTCCATGGGGATTTATTTTAAATTAAAGGCTTTTAATTCAAGCTGGTGTGTCTGTGGCCTTTGAAGGGAAATAGTTATACCAGGTAGTGTCCATTGACACTAAACTAAAGACAAACACTGAGGATGCTGGAAATCTGAAATAAAAACAGAAAATGCTGGGAGAGACTGGCTGAGCTTTCCTGTTTTTTTGGTAGTATCCATTTATAATGCAATGAAGCTTACCTGTAGCCCAACCCAGCAGTTAACATCCTGTTGTGTTTTACTTGAGGAGCTGGGTAAGTGTGGACAGTAGACTCATTTTCCATAACCTCAGGGCAACCCAAAGTGCTTCACAGTCAGTGACGTATCCTTAAGGTGTGGCCATTCTTATACTGTAGGGAACACAGCAGCCAATTTGTACACAGCAAGATCCCACAAACAGCAGTGTCACAACAGCTCACGTCTCCGTGCTCTTGGGTAAGGGATAAATATTGGTTGTAGTGCAAGGAAGAACGCCCCTCGTCCTCTGTAAAGCAGTGGTTATGTTATCTTTCACACCCCCCCCTGAGAAACAGCCCCTGTAATAATGTGGCACTCCCTCAGTATCACACTGGATTGTCAGCCCAGGCTTTGTGCTCAAGTTCCTGGACTAAGTCTTGAGTCTTCGACTCTGAAGCAAGTGAGTGACCCCCTGAGTCAAGACCGACAGGGACATCGCACGCAAATGTTACTGACGCCCTTTCACTCTTCAGTTTGTTTGCTAATTAAAGCCTGTCTCAGTTAACAAAATTGTCAAAGCAGCCAAAGGATCCCCTCACATAAAGCAAAGCTGTTTCTCTACACAGCAAGTGAAAACATGAGGCTGGAGAGTTGGAATTGTTAGCCTCAGAACATTGGAACAGGAAGTGGTCATTCAACCCCCGAGTCTGTTCGCTGTTCAGTGGGATGTTAGCTGATTAGGAGCAGAGACTAAGGGGAGCTTCAATAGGACTGTTATAAAGCTATGAAAGGTTTGACAGAGTAGGTGGGAGAACCTGGAGCACAGATTTGAAGGCGATTGGCTACATGAGAATTTATTCTATGCAATGAGTTAAAATCTGGAACGAAATGTCTGAAAGGGCAGATTCAATAGTAACTTTCTAAAGGAAATGGGATAAAGTCTCGGAGGGAGAAAGGTTTGTATGTGAAGAGTTTTGGAATCAGTTTGAGTTTTCAAAGCAACTTCCTCCTTCACAGAGGGGCTTGTGGTGAAACAGAGGTTTGACAATGGCTCCCTCTAAAGGACAGCGTCTGCGGAGCAGTTCCAGAAGCTTCCTTTAAGGCAACTCCCAGCTGTTTCTAAAAGTTTATTTGTTAGTGTCACAAGTCGGCTTACATTAACACTGCAATGAAGTTATTGTGGAAATCCCCTAAGTCGCCACACTGTGGCGCCTGTTCGGGTACACCGAGGGAGAATTTAGCATGGCCAATGCACCTAACCAGCACGTCTTTCAGACTGTGGGAGGAAACCAGAGCACCCGGAGGAAACCCACGCAGACACGGGGAGAACGTGCGGACTCCACACAGACAGTGACCCAAGCCAGGAATTGAACCTGGGAGCCTGGTGCTGTGAGGCAGCAGTGCTAACCACTGTGCACCGTGCCACCCCATGCATGTTGGTCTATTCTGTAACGCACACGGTTCAGCTTAATTCCTGATGTCAAATCAGAGAGAGAGAGGAAGCCATTCAGCCCCTCTTGCAGCAGAGGCTGCTGGGATTTCTTCCCGACTACCTGCTCCTTGTGTTGCCAGGATTGGCCTGACGTTTTGAGGAATTAAAGATTAAATTCCAGGAACAAAAGCCCAACAAACAGATCATTGAAATCCAGATCTCTGCTCACTGATCCCTGTGAGATCCCCCTGTCAGAGGGTCAGTGCTGAGGGAGTGCCGCACTGTCAGAGGGTCAGTGCTGAGGGAGTGCCACACTGTCAGAGGGTCAGTGCTGAGGGAGTGCCGCACTGTCAGAGGGTCAGTACTGAGGGAGTGCTGCACTGTCAGAGGGTCAGTACTGAGGGAGTGCTACATTGTCAGAGGGTCAGTACTGAGGGAGTGCCGCACTGTCAAGAGAGACAGTTCGGAGGGAGTGCCACACTGTCAGAGGGACAGTTCAGAGGGAGTGCCGCACTGTCAAAGGGACGGTTCAGAGGAAGTGCCGCACTGATTTAAAGTTAAATCTCACGGGATCCAGGGTGAGGTAGCTAAATGGATACAAAATTTGCTTCAGGGTCGTTGTAGAGGGTTGTTTTTTCAAACTGGAGGCCTGTGACCATCGGTGTGCCTCAGGGATCAGTGCTGGGCCCACTGTTATTTATCATTTGTATTAATGATTTGGATGAGAACATAGGAGGCATGGTTAGTAAGTTTGCAGATGACACCAAGATTGGTGGCATAGTGGACAGTGAAGAAAGTTATCTCCAATTGCAACGGGATCTTGATCAATTGGGCCAGTGGGCTGACGAATGGCAGATGGAGTTTAATTTAGACAAATGCAAGGTGATGCATTTTGGTAGATTGAACCAGGGCAGGACTTACTCAGTTAATGGTAGGGAGTTGGGGAGAGTTACAGAACAAAGAGATCTAGGGGTACATGTTCATAGCTCCTTGAAAGTGGAGTCACAGGTGGACAGAGTGGTGAAGAAGACATTCAGCATGCTTGGTTTCATCGGTCAGAACATTGAATACAGGAGTTGGGACGTCTTGTTGAAGTTGTACAAGACATTGGTAAGGCCACACTTGGAATACTGTGTACAGTTCTGGTCACCCTATTATAGAAAGGATATTATTAAATTAGAAAGAGTGCAGAAAAGATTTACTAGGATGCTACCGGGACTTGATGGTTTGAGTTATAAGGAGAGGCTGAATAGACTGGGACTTTTCTCTCTGGAGCGTAGGAGGCTGAGGGGTGATCTTATAGAGGTCTATAAAATAATGAGGGGCATAGACAAGCTAGACAGTCAATATCTTTTCCCAAAGGTAGGGGAGTCTAAAACTAGAGGGCATAGGTTTAAGGTGAGAGGGGAGAGATACAGAAGTGTCCAGAGGGGCAATTTTTTCACACAGAGGGTGGTGAGTGTCTGGAACAAGCTGCCAGAGGTAGTAGAAGAGGTGGGTACAATTTTATCTTTTAAAAAGCATTTAGATAGTTACATGGGTACGATGGGTATAGAGAGATATGGGCCAAATGCGGGCAATTGGGATTAGCTTAGAGGTTTTTAAAAAAAATGGCAGCACAGACAAGTTGGGCTGAAGGGCCTGTTTCTATGCTGTAAACGTCTATGACTCTGTCAGAGGGACGGTTCAGAGGGAGTGCCGCACTGTCAGAGGGACAGTTCAGAGGGAGTGCCGCACTGTCAGGGGGACGGTTCAGAGGGAGTGCCGCACTGTCAGGGGGACGGTTCAGAGGGAGTGCCGCACTGTCAGAGGGACGGTTCAGAGGGAGTGCCGCACTGTCAGGGGGACGGTTCAGAGGGAGTGCCGCACTGTCAGGGGGACGGTTCAGAGGGAGTGCCGCACTGTCAGAGGGGCGTTCAGAGGGAGTGCCGCACTGTCAGAGGGGCGTTCAGAGGGAGTGCCGCACTGTCAGATCTTTCTGGGCCCAAGGCCTCCTGCCTCCTCAGTTGGTTAAAGGTGTTTCAGAGAAAAGCCGGGGAATTTTCCCCAATGTCCATCTCCCAACCAACAGCACTGAGAAAGAGCAGCTAATCTGACCTTTCTCGCATTGCCATTTGTGGGATCCTGCTGTGCACAAATTGGCTGCCGTTTTTCCTACATTACAACAGTGACACAGTTTGGAAGCACTGCACTGGCTGTAAAGCAGTTTGAAGGGTCTCGAGGTCAGGCAAGGCGCTAGAGTAATGCAAGTCCTTTATTCTTGCTAATGTTTTGACGTGTTATTTCTCAGATTCTCCTCGCTAATTTCCTGGCTCAGACAGAAGCTTTGATGAAAGGGAAGTCAGCGGACGAAGCTTCCAAAGAACTGCAAGCTGCCGGTCTGAGTGGAGAGCAACTGAAGAAGCTGGTTCCTCACAAGGTAGAGTGCGCCTCGGCCAACACTGCCTGCCCTCATCAAGCTCACACTCAACACTCGCCCTGGCACAGCAAGTCAGAGGCAGCCAATGAACTCTCACCCCTCTCCTAGCAACAGGAGGAGGCCGGTCACCCTTCCAGCCTGTTCTGTGATTAACTACATCAATTCTGAACTCTATCTAACTCCGTATCTTGGCCTCACTTCTGCCGTATTCTTTAATACTCCGGGTTGAAAGGCTCCATCAACATTGACAATATTGACTTTTTCCATTTGGAGCCCAGTCTGAACAGAGTTTTGGGAGCAGGGAGACTGTTCCAGATTTGTATGAGAGAGAGTGTCCTGACACCATCCCTGACTGGCCTAATGCCCCCTTACCCTCGACTCCCCCAGTCCCTCCTCCCCCTCCTCCTTCCACACCCTCTCCTCCAGCTTCCCCTCCCTCACCACCACCAGAGGAAGCAGTTTTTCTCTCTCTATCTTGTATGGAGCCTTAATCATCTTACACCCCTCACTTTGATTACCCTTTCATCTCCTGAATATGAGTCTGGTGTACACAGTTGCTGCAGGCAGGTTTAAACACAGTTTCTCTCGGCTGAGAAACATTCCAGCCCCACAACATTCTTTTCAAATCCTGTTTGACTCCACCCACCATCACAAACAGACCCCGAGGCTGTCCCTTCCCAGCCGAGCTCTCTGAGGGAGTGACCTGGAGCTTTCCCGCACTCAGAGATTCAATTTCTCTCGTTACTGCCACAGGTCTTTGAGGGAAATCGACCAACCAACTCCATCGTCTTCAAGAAGCTGACGCCATACATCCTGGGAGTTCTGATTGGTAAGTGGAGCATCGGACTGGGGGAGGGCATGTGGACACATCCATCACTGTCGCTGGGGTCAAAATCCTGCAACTCCCACCCTAACAGCACTGTGGCTGTACCTACACCACATGGACTGCAGCGGCTTCAAGGCAGCAGCTCACCACCACCTTCTCTAGGGCAATTAAGGATGGGCAATAAATACTGGTCTAGCCAGCGACACCGGCATCTCGAGAAGCCTCGGGTTGGGATTTTCCAGTCCCTCCGAGAGCTGATGGACCTTTGGTCGGTCCATTGCCCAGCCTGGATCCCTTGCTAGATTTACCCACTGACTTTCTCTCTCTTTCTCGGCGTGGCGAACGAGGGGTTTTTGACCAGCAAGGAGCCTGAGCTGCCTTTGCCTTCATTCAAAGCCACGTGTTGTGTGTGGTTCGGATTGGGATTTTGTCTCGAGGATCAGGGCAGTATTGGGTGTGTCAGTGTGGGTGTGATTCCCCATTGGAAAGCGGGATTGGGAATTCTCCTTTGGGCATTCTTCTCTCTAACATTCTGACTCTTGATTCTCAACAGCAATGTACGAACACAAGATCTTTGTGCAAGGCGTCATCTGGGACATCAACAGCTACGACCAGTGGGGGTGAGAACCCAGTTCTGTTCAGGGATGGGGAGGGGAATCCAAGGTGTAAAATGAAAGTTACTGTGGCTGGGAATGGTTAATATACCCAACAAAATTACAATATCCCTCATTCTTTTCCTTCAATTAAAAATGAGAATAGGAGGAAATCGTTTGGTCCCTCCAGAAATCATAGAATCCCTACAGTGCAGAAGGAGGCCATTCGGCCCATCGAGTCTGCACTGACCACAATCCCACCCAGGCCCTACCCCCACATATTTTACCCGCTAATCCCTCTAACCTACGCATCCCAAGTTTGTTCAGACAATGGCTGACCTGTGATCTTCTCTCCATCACTGTCACTATCCAATCCCAATGAAAACAAAGCCATTCCCTTCTCTTTCAGTCGAGAGTTCCCAGATTTTCACTCCCCGGAATGTGTGGGAAAATACTTCCTGACATCACTCCTGAACAGCCGGCCTCTCATTTTACGGATTTTCCCCCCTTGTTCTGTCCCAACTAGGGGAAATAATTTCTCTGTTTCTACCTTATCAAATCCTTTTAATATTCTTACACACCTCAATTCGATCAGCCCTTCAAGGCAACCATTCAGTCCATCCTGTTTATACTAGCACTTTGAAAGAACTATTCCATTAATCCCACTCCCCAGCTCCTCCCCCACAGCCCTGAATATTTCTCCTGAAGTAAAGTAAAGTTTATTTATGAGTCACAAGTAAGGCTTACATTAACACTGCAATGCAGTTACTGTGAAATTGCCCTAGTCGCCGCACTCCGGATCCTGTTCAGGTCAATGCACCTAACCAGCACGTCTTTCAGAATGTGGGAGGAAACTGGAGCACCCAGAGGAAACCCACGCAGATATGGGGAGAACATGCAAACTCCATACAGACAGTGACCCAAGCCAGGAATTGAACCTGGGTCCCTGGCGCTGCGAGGCAGCACTGCTAACCACTGTGCCACCGTGCCGCCCCGGGACTCTGGCACTGTGAGGCAGCAGCGCTAATCATTGTGCAACCGTGCCTATTCCCTTTTGTTATAGAATCTGCTTCCACTGCCCTTTCAAGCAGCGCCTTCCAGATCATCAGAAGTCAGGGTGTCAATATTTAATCCTCCTTTTCCTGATCCTTTTTCCGATTATCTTCAATCTTTGTTGTCCAGTTACCAACCCTCCAGCCACTGGAAACAGTTTCTAGGTAGTAACTACCCAAACCCGTAAGGAATTTAAACACCACCCTCTGCTCCAAGGAAACATTCCCAAATTCTCCAGTCTCCCTAAGTAACCAAAGCCTGGGAAATAAATGCTGGCTGTGAAACCAGTGTTACAATCGTAAATGAGTCACTTGCCCCCGTAATCGAACCATCTGAGATGTGGTGAGAATTGAGAGGAATGGGAAAAGTTGGCTTTGAGGTGGGGATTCTTTCTCCGGATGTGACTTTTTCTGGTTAATTGCAGAGTGGAACTGGGTAAACAACTCGCTAAAGCGATCGAGCCAGAACTGGCCTCCTCGGACACCGTGACCTCACACGACAGCTCCACCAATGGGCTGATCAACTTCATCAAGCAGCACCGCGCCTGAACTTGACCCGGGCCTGGGCCTGAAGGAGACTCGCACTCGACCCATCAAGAACGCACCCGCTTGTATCATTCCCTGTGTGACAGGGACTTTCTACTGTGCTCTCACACTTCCATGTTTCCACAATGCTAATGTCCTCCCAGCTGGATCCCTGTTGATGTCGTTAATGATAGCAGAGACTCGTCTGTGTAACTGCTGACTGTATGTCTCTCAGTGTAGAACCTCTGCGTCACTGTCTCGGTGGGTTTGTGTGGGTATCTGTGTGGGTGAGTGTCTGCACACTGTGTAGCTTGAATTCAGTTTATGGTTTAGTGACGGGTTAGCAAATCCTGCACCGCAGAAATCTAGAAACTGGAGCAAATCTAAAATAAAACATCATCGCAAATCTCTGGCTGTTTCTTTTCTCTTCATCCCTCATGTTCCCGTTCTGGGCCAGTGCGGCACTCCCTCAGTACTGACCCTCTGACAGTGCGGCACTCCCTCAGTACTGACTCTCTGACAGTGCAGCACTCCCTCAGTACTGACCCTCTGACAGTGCAGCACTCCCTCAGTACTGACCCTCTGACAGTGCGGCACTCCCTCAGCACTGACCCTCTGACAGTGCGGCACTCCCTCAGCACTGACCCTCTGACAGTGCAGCACTCCCTCAGTACTGACCCTCTGACAGTGCGGCACTCCCTCAGTACTGACCCTCTGACAGTGCGGCACTCCCTCAGTACTGACCCTCTGACAGTGCGGCACTCTCTCAGTACTGACCCTCTGACAGTGCGGCACTCCCTCAGTACTGACCCTCTGACAGTGCGGCACTCCCTCAGTACTGACCCTCTGACAGTGCGGCACTCCCTCAGTACTGACCCTCTGACAGTGCGGCACTCCCTCAGTACTGACCCTCTGACAGTGTGGCACTCCCTCAGTACTGACCCTCTGACAGTGCGGCACTCCCTCAGTACTGACCCTCTGACAGTGCGGCACTCCCTCAGTACTGACCCTCTGACAGTGCGGCACTCCCTCAGTACTGACCCTCTGACAGTGCGGCACTCCCTCAGTACTGACCCTCTGACAGTGCGGCACTCCCTCAGTACTGACCCTCTGACAGTGCGGCACTCCCTAGTACTGACCCTCTGACAGTGCAGCACTCCCTCAGCACTAACCCTCTGACAGTGCAGCACTCCCTCAGTACTGACCCTCTGACAGTGCGGCACTCCCTCAGTACTGACCCTCTGACAGTGCGGCACTCCCTCAGCACTGACCCTCTGACAGTGCGGCACTCCCTCAGTACTGACCCTCTGACAGTGCAGCACTCCCTCAGTACTGACCCTCTGACAGTGCGGCACTCCCTCAGTACTGACCCTCTGACAGTGCGGCACTCCCTCAGCACTAACCCTCTGACAGTGCAGCACTCCCTCAGTACTGACCCTCTGACAGTGCGGCACTCCCTCAGTACTGACCCTCTGACAGTGCGGCACTCCCTCAGTACTGACCCTCTGACAGTGCAGCACTCCCTCAGCACTAACCCTCTGACAGTGCAGCACTCCCTCAGTACTGACCCTCTGACAGTGCGGCACTCCCTCAGTACTGACCCTCTGACAGTGCAGCACTCCCTCAGCACTGACCCTCTGACAGTGCAGCACTCCCTCAGTACTGACCCTCTGACAGTGCGGCACTCACTCAGTACTGACCCTCTGACAGTGCGGCACTCCCTCAGTACTGACCCTCTGACAGTGCGGCACTCCCTCAGCACTGACCCTCTGACAGTGCGGCACTCCCTCAGTACTGACCCTCTGACAGTGCGGCACTCCCTCAGTACTGACCCTCTGACAGTGCGGCACTCCCTCAGTACTGACCCTCTGACAGTGCGGCACTCCCTCAGCACTGACCCTCTGACAGTGCGGCACTCCCTCAGTACTGACCCTCTGACAGTGCGGCACTCCCTCAGTACTGACCCTCTGACAGTGCGGCACTCCCTCAGTACTGACCCTCTGACAGTGCGGCACTCCCTCAGTACTGACCCTCTGACAGTGCGGCACTCCCTCAGTACTGACCCTCTGACAGTGCGGCACTCCCTCGGTACTGACCCTCTGACGGTGCGGCGCTCCCTCAGTACTGACCCTCTGACAGTGCGGCACTCCCTCAGTACTGACCCTCTGACAGTGCAGCACTCCCTCAGTAATGACCCTCTGACAGTGCGGCACTCCCTCAGTACTGACCCTCTGACAGTGCGGCACTCCCTCAGCACTGACCCTCTGACAGTGCGGCACTCCCTCGGTACTGACCCTCTGACGGTGCGGCGCTCCCTCAGTACTGACCCTCTGACAGTGCGGCACTCCCTCAGTACTGACCCTCTGACAGTGCGGCACTCCCTCAGTACTGACCCTCTGACAGTGCGGCACTCTCTCAGTACTGACCCTCTGACAGTGTGGCACTCCCTCAGTACTGACCCTCTGACAGTGCGGCACTCCCTCAGTACTGACCCTCTGACAGTGCGGCACTCCCTCAGTACTGACCCTCTGACAGTGCGGCACTCCCTCAGTACTGACCCTCTGACAGTGCGGCACTCCCTCAGTACTGACCCTCTGACAGTGCGGCACTCCCTCAGTACTGACCCTCTGACAGTGCGGCACTCCCTCAGTACTGACCCTCTGACAGTGCGGCACTCCCTCAGTACTGACCCTCTGACAGTGCGGCACTCCCTCAGTACTGACCCTCTGACAGTGCGGCACTCCCTCAGTACTGACCCTCTGACAGTGCGGCACTCCCTAGTACTGACCCTCTGACAGTGCGGCACTCCCTCAGCACTAACCCTCTGACAGTGCAGCACTCCCTCAGTACTGACCCTCTGACAGTGCGGCACTCCCTCAGTACTGACCCTCTGACAGTGCAGCACTCCCTCAGCACTAACCCTCTGACAGTGCAGCACTCCCTCAGTACTGACCCTCTGACAGTGCGGCACTCCCTCAGTACTGACCCTCTGACAGTGCGGCACTCCCTCAGCACTGACCCTCTGACAGTGCGGCACTCCCTCAGTACTGACCCTCTGACAGTGCAGCACTCCCTCAGTACTGACCCTCTGACAGTGCGGCACTCCCTCAGTACTGACCCTCTGACAGTGCGGCACTCCCTCAGCACTAACCCTCTGACAGTGCAGCACTCCCTCAGTACTGACCCTCTGACAGTGCGGCACTCCCTCAGTACTGACCCTCTGACAGTGCGGCACTCCCTCAGTACTGACCCTCTGACAGTGCAGCACTCCCTCAGCACTAACCCTCTGACAGTGCAGCACTCCCTCAGTACTGACCCTCTGACAGTGCGGCACTCCCTCAGTACTGACCCTCTGACAGTGCAGCACTCCCTCAGCACTAACCCTCTGACAGTGCAGCACTCCCTCAGTACTGACCCTCTGACAGTGCGGCACTCACTCAGTACTGACCCTCTGACAGTGCGGCACTCCCTCAGTACTGACCCTCTGACAGTGCGGCACTCCCTCAGTACTGACCCTCTGACAGTGCGGCACTCCCTCAGTACTGACCCTCTGACAGTGCGGCACTCCCTCAGCACTGACCCTCTGACAGTGCGGCACTCCCTCAGTACTGACCCTCTGACAGTGCGGCACTCCCTCAGTACTGACCCTCTGACAGTGCGGCACTCCCTCAGTACTGACCCTCTGACAGTGCGGCACTCCCTCAGTACTGACCCTCTGACAGTGCAGCGCTCCCTCAGTACTGACCCTCTGACAGTGCGGCACTCCCTTAGTACTGACCCTCTGACAGTGCGGCACTCCCTCAGTACTGACCCTCTGACAGTGCGGCACTCCCTCAGTACTGACCCTCTGACAGTGCGGCACTCACTCAGTACTGACCCTCTGACAGTGCGGCACTCCCTCAGTACTGACCCTCTGACAGTGCGGCACTCCCTCAGCACTGACCCTCTGACAGTGCGGCACTCCCTCAGTACTGACCCTCTGACAGTGCGGCACTCCCTCAGCACTGACCCTCTGACAGTGCGGCACTCCCTCAGTACTGACCCTCTGACAGTGCGGCACTCCCTCAGTACTGACCCTCTGACAGTGCGGCACTCCCTCAGTACTGACCCTCTGACAGTGCGGCACTCCCTCAGTACTGACCCTCTGACAGTGCAGCGCTCCCTCAGTACTGACCCTCTGACAGTGCGGCACTCCCTCGGTACTGACCCTCTGACGGTGCGGCGCTCCCTCAGTACTGACCCTCTGACAGTGCGGCACTCCCTCAGTACTGACCCTCTGACAGTGCAGCACTCCCTCAGTAATGACCCTCTGACAGTGCGGCACTCCCTCAGTACTGACCCTCTGACAGTGCGGCACTCCCTCAGCACTGACCCTCTGACAGTGCGGCACTCCCTCGGTACTGACCCTCTGACGGTGCGGCGCTCCCTCAGTACTGACCCTCTGACAGTGCGGCACTCCCTCAGTACTGACCCTCTGACAGTGCGGCACTCCCTCAGTACTGACCCTCTGACAGTGCGGCACTCCCTCAGTACTGACCCTCTGACAGTGCGGCACTCCCTCAGTACTGACCCTCTGACAGTGCAGCGCTCCCTCAGTACTGACCCTCTGACAGTGCGGCACTCCCTCAGTACTGACCCTCTGACAGTGCGGCACTCCCTCAGTACTGACCCTCTGACAGTGCGGCACTCCCTCAGTACTGACCCTCTGACAGTGCGGCACTCCCTCGGTACTGACCCTCTGACAGTGCAGCACTCCCTCAGTACTGACCCTCTGACAGTGCAGCACTCCCTCAGTACTGACCCTCTGACAGTGCGGCACTCCCTCAGTACTGACCCTCTGACAGTGCAGCACTCCCTCGGTACTGACCCTCTGACAGTGCGGCACTCCCTCAGTACTGACCCTCTGACAGTGCGGCACTCCCTCAGCACTGACCCTCTGACAGTGCGGCACTCCCTCAGTACTGACCCTCTGACAGTGCGGCACTCCCTCAGTACTGACCCTCTGACAGTGCAGCGCTCCCTCAGTACTGACCCTCTGACAGTGCGGCACTCCCTCAGTACTGACCCTCTGACAGTGCGGCACTCCCTCAGTACTGACCCTCTGACAGTGCGGCACTCCCTCAGTACTGACCCTCTGACAGTGCGGCACTCCCTCGGTACTGACCCTCTGACAGTGCAGCACTCCCTCAGTACTGACCCTCTGACAGTGCAGCACTCCCTCAGTACTGACCCTCTGACAGTGCGGCACTCCCTCAGTACTGACCCTCTGACAGTGCAGCACTCCCTCGGTACTGACCCTCTGACAGTGCGGCACTCCCTCAGTACTGACCCTCTGACAGTGCAGCACTCCCTCAGTACTGACCCTCTGACAGTGCGGCACTCCCTCAGTACTGACCCTCCGACAGTGCGGCACTCCCTCAGTACTGACCCTCTGACAGTGCGGCACTCCCTCAGTACTGACCCTCTGACAGTGCGGCACTCCCTCAGTACTGACCCTCTGACAGTGCCGCACTCCCTCAGTACTGACCCTCTGACAGTGCGGCACTCCCTCGGTACTGACCCTCTGACGGTGCGGCGCTCCCTCAGTACTGACCCCCTGACAGTGCGGCACTCCCTCGGTACTGACCCTCTGACAGTGCAGCACTCCCTCAACACTGACCCTCTGACAGTGCAGCACTGCCTTGGTGTTGGACTGCGAGTGTCAGTTTGGATTTTGAATCCAGGACTGGGTGACTCACTTGTCGGTGTTGGCTATTGGGTGTGACAGCCTGGATAGGCGACTGCACCCTCAACTCTGACCTATGAACAGGAGTGAGGGTATGTGGGGGAGTGCTGGTCTGAAATGGGCGTCTGCACTGACATGAGAAACACCTGAACCCCCACCTAATCCCATTTCCCTGCACTTGCCCTGTGTTGTGATGGGGACAACACAGGTCGGTGTGTGAACAGGAGCAGGAACGCTCGCCACTTCCATTCTCTGCTGAAGTGTCTCTCTTAAATTTTAAACTGTCCACTCGGCCTTCGTGGATCTTTGTTTTGCTGCTTTTAGGCAATCTCGGACCGTGTGGCGGGGAGAGGTCAGGGCGGGGAGGGGGGGGTCAGTAAGGATACAGGGACGAGGGTGGGTACTGAAGTTCAAAGCTCCAAGAGAACAAAACCGACACTTAGGAATGAGGAAGGAGCAGAGGATTGTGAGGAGATGGTGGGATCAGCCGAAGCTTTGAAGAGGTGAGAGAGTCTGTCCATGTGTTTGATGTGGAGAGGAGAGAGAGAGAATCTAAACAAGCCTGAGTGGCCCAGTCATTGACATCAGCAATGTTTAAAACTGACCCCAAGCCCCTCATTCCGTTCTGCCTGAGTTTCAGGCCCTCTGGAAGCAGGCATTGAAAAGATCAAAGATACAGGTCAAGAGCTTTCTAATAAAACTGGTGCAGGATCAAAGGGCTTGAACTGGAATCACCGCGAGGTCAGGGCAGGGGAAAACCCAGCACCTCGGACCCCCTTCCCTGAGCTCTGCTTTCATCTCATTCCTCAGCTCAGAATCTCACAAGAGGTTTCAATGGGGATTTGCAGCCGGGTGAAAGGCAGCTCCCAGCAGGTGCAGTTCAGTAAGTAACCAGCAGGAGGTGTGTGGGATCAGACTGGGCCTGAGCGTTGGATGTCCATGTGTGTGAGTTGCTGCCCACAGCACTGAGTGTTCCTGACCTGAGGAATCCAGGATTACACAAGCAGGGGGTGGACAGGGGGACTGGAGCAAGAACCTTCCTCACAAGGATGCTGAGGCAGAGACTCAAACCATAAATAAGGGGGTGCTTCTCAAAGTACAAATATAGAGGACATGGGAATTAGGGGTGGCTCAGTGGTTAGCACTGCTGCTTCACAGCGCCAGGCGCCTGGGTTCAATTCCGGCCTCGGGTCAGTGTGTGGAGTTTGTACATTCTCCCCATGTCTGCATGGGTTTCCGCCGGGTGCTCCGGTTTCCTCCCACAGTCCAGAGATGTGCATGTTAGGTCGGTTGGCTGTGCTAAATTGCCCCGAGCATCAGGAGGATTAGCAGGGGTAAATATGTGGGGTTACGGGAATAGGGCCTGGGTGGGATTGCGGTCGGTGCAGACTCGATGGGCCGAATGGCCTCCTTCTGCTCTGGAGGGATTCTATAAATCAGATCGGATTACATCAATAATACAGCTGGCACAAGCTTAATGGGCCCAATGGCCACTTTCTAGGCTCCAGTGAATAGAGACAAGAATTCTGGGAATTCCTATCTCAATTCATGGGGTTCGGAATTAGGGTTTCATTTCTCAACATCCCCAGACTCGCAGTAACCGCGACTCAGAGCAGGCAGACTCAGCCTGAGATATTCCAGGTTATTCTCCAAGCTGAAATTAATGAGATTCTGGATCACATTATGGCACAACTGAGATTCCACCCAGAGTTACATTGCCTGACAGGAAGTAGTTGCCCAGAGGCTGTTACAGATTATATTCTCAAATTAAAGAAACTCTGTCATCACTGTAAGTGTGGCATGAAATTAGAGTCCTTAAAGGCATGTTTGTCAGAAGTCTAAAGAACAATAAAATCCAGACCAAGCCTTTGAAAAAAAGACAACAGAAATGCTTTACAGTCAGGGTCAGTGGGTTGAATGATTGGAGATTGCACCAATGGGCAGGAACCAGTATTATTTATTTATTATTGTCACAAGTAGGCTTACATTAACACTGCAATGAAGTTACTGTGAAAATCCCCTCGTCGCCACACTCCTGCGCCTGTTCGGGTCCACTGAGGGAGAATTTAGCATGGCCAATGCACCTAACCAGCACATCTCTGGACCGTGGGAGGAAACTGGAGCACCCGGAGGAAACCCACGCAGACACGGGGAGAACGTGCAGGCAGTGACCCAAGCCGGGAATCGAACCCAGGTCCCTGGCGCTGTGAGGCAGCAGTGCTAACCACTGTGCCGCCCATTACCTCCCTCCCTGTGATAACAGACCCGTGATTCAACCCAGCAAGCTGGACCTAATCTCGGCAAATGACTGTTAACCACAGCAGGTATCAAATCCTTCATCCTGGATGGAGACATGTCAGTGGGCTGGCTCGAGGCTTTGGAGAGGGTACAGAAAAGATTTGCCAGGATGTTGCCTGGTATGGAGGGCATTAGCTATGAGGAGAGGTTGGAGAAACCTGGTTTGTTCTCACTGGAGGGACGGAGGTTGAGGGGAGACCTGATAGAGGTCTACAAGATTATGAGGGGCATGGACAGAGTGGATAGTCAGAAGCTTTTTCCCAGGGTGGAAGAGTCAATTACTAGGGGGCATAGGTTTAAGATGTGAGGGGAAAGCTTTAAAGGAGATGTACGAGGCAGATCTTTTACACAGAGAGTAGTGGGTGCCTGGAACTCGTTGCCGGGGGAGAGGTAGTGGAAGCAGGTATGGTAGTGATTTTCCAGGGGCGTCTTGACAAGTACATGAATGAGATGGGAATAGAGGGATATGGTCCCCGGAAGGGTAGAGGGTTTTAGTTAAGTCAGGCAGCATGGTCAGTGCAGGCTTGAAGGGCCGAAGGGCCTGTTCCTGTGCTATAATTTTCTTTGTTCTTTGAGTTACTGACGGAGTGGGAGGTCGGGGTTTGAGGGGGGTGGGAGGTTGGGGGTGGGAGGTCGGGGTTTGGGGGGGTGGGAGGTCAGGGTTTGGGGGGTGGGAGGTCAGGGTTTGGGGGGTGGGAGGTCAGGGTTTGGGGGGTGGGAGGTCAGGGTTTGGGGGTGAGAGGTCAGGGTTTAGGAGTGAGAGGTCAGGGTTTAGGAGTGAGAGGTCAGGGTTTAGGGGTGTGAGGTCAGGGTTTAGGGGTGTGAGGTCAGGGTTTAGGGGTGGGAGGTCGGGATTTAGGGTGAGGGGTCAGGATTTGGGTGAGAGAGGTCAGGGTTTGGGGGTGAGGGTTTGGGGTGAGAGGTCGGGGTTTGGGGGTGAGAGGTTGGGGTTTGGGGGTGAGAGGTCGGGGTTTGGGGGTGGGAGCTGGAGTTTGTGGAGGAGGCTGGGTGGGTGAATTTTCGTGCAGTTTTGGATGATGAAGTCTTGATGAAATATGAAGGATGAAAATGAGGTCAGTCTCTTTTACAGAATCCTGTGCACCGTAACGAGGAACCGCTTGCTGAACTCGGCGGGACTGAAGGGTATTTTCTTAGACATTTCTGCAAATGCTTCTCACCATCAGCCTGATAAAGCTGACCGTCTGGTGGAGGTTTGATACAGGATTTGTACTAAGATTCACACTTCCTGTCCTCACTGCCGAGCCCAATTTGCTCAACAATTTCTCATCATCTATCACCCCGTCCCAGAGCCCCCCCTCCCCCCCCCGATCCCACCTCCCCTTCCAACCCCCCTCCCCGAGCACCCCCCCCGACCCTACCTCCCCGAACCTCCCTCTCCGAACCCACCTCCCCTCCCCCCTGACCCCATCTCCCCGCCTTCATCCCAGTCCATCCCTATTTCTTTATTCTCTACTTGCCTCCTGTTCCCCTCCCCCTCCATAAGACATAGGAGCAGAAGTAGGCCATTTGGCCCATTGAGTTGCTCCACCATTCAATGAGATCATGACTGGTCTGATGTGATAATCCCCAACTCCACTTTCCCGCCTTGTCCTTAATTCCCTCACTGATTAAAAACCTGTCTATCTCAGCCTTGAACATACTGAATGCCCCAGTCTCTACGGCCCTCTGCGGTAAAGAATTCCACAATTTCCTCCTCATCTGTCTAAGACACCACTGTCACTCTGAGATTCTGCTCTCTGGTCCTAGGCTCTCCCACAAGGGGAATAAATCTCTCAGCATCTACCCTGTCAAACCCCCTGAGAATTCTATATGACTCAATAAAGCCGTCTCTCATTCTTCTAAACTCCAATGAGTACAGGCCCAACCTCCTCAACCTCTCCTCATAATAAAATCCCTCCATACCCAGGATCAGCCTAGTTAACCTTCTCTGGACTGCCTCCAATGCCAGTATATCTATCCTTAGATAAGGGGACCAAAACTGTTCACAATATTCTAGGTGTGGTCTGATTAGTGCCTTGTATAGTTTTAGCAAGATTCCATTTCCTTGGCCAACATTCCATTTGCCTTCCCTATCACCTGCTACTTCCTTTGATATTCTAGGATACGACCCAGGGGCTTTATCATCATAGAAATCATAGAAACCCTACAGTGCAGAAGGAGGCCATTCGGCCCATCGAGTCTGCACCGACCACAATCCCACCCAGGCCCTACCCCTACATACTTTACCCGCTAATCCCTTTAACCTACGCATCCCAGGACTCTAAGGGGCAATTTGTTTAACCTAGCCAATCAACCTAACCCGCACATCTTTGGACTGTGGGAGGAAACCGGAGCACCCGGAGGAAACCCACGCAGACACGAGGAGAATGTGCAAACTCCACACAGACAGTGACCCGAGCCGGGAATCGAACCCGGGACCCTGGAGCTGTGAAGCAGCAGTGCTAACCACTGTGCTACCGTGCCGCCCGTTAGCCGTCGGCCGTTAGCCCCATTCATTCCCCTAGTACTTTTTCTCCAGTGGTAGTTATTGTGTTCATCTCCTCCTCCCTTTTGCCACTTGGTTATTTAGTATTTTAGGAATTTTCCACCGATTTACTTTATTTAAACTCCTTTATTTATTTAACTCCTCTGCCATTTCCTGGTTCCCCATTATTTCCCCAGTCTCATTTTCTAAGGGGCCTCTGTTCACTTTGACCTCTTCCCCTTTTTTATATATTTCAAGAAGGTATCTTTGCCCATTTTTATATTATTTGCTCATTTGTTCTCAGTTTATCTTCTCGCTCTTTATTGTGTTTCTGGTCATCTTTTGTTGTTTTTTTTTAAACTTCCTCTGGTTCACCACTAATCTTTGCCACATTTTATGTTTTTTTCTTTCAGTTTAATTCTAGCCTCAGCTTCCTTGGTTAACCATGGGGATTTAACCCCTTCCTAATCCTCCTTTCCCACTGGGATATTTCTCTGTGGTGAGCCATAAACTCTTTCCTTAAGTGTCTGCAAACGGCAGCAGATTTCCAGACTCTGGCACTGGGCAGGCATTAAATCCCCCTGACTAAACTGTCCACTACGTCCACGACATTCTTGCGTGCTTTCCATTTGAATGCATCCAGGGACAGGCAGCTCATCCAGCCTGCAGCCCCTCACTCTCATCCAAACAAGCTGAGAGAGCCTCACACCTGTTGGCCAATTACAGAGGCTGACACTCCTGCCCTCTGGCTCCCCTTACCTGCCTCAGCTCCACTCACGCCCTCCTGACACTGACCACTTTACAAACCAGAAGATTCTATCCTGAGGGGTTTGACCGCCTCCAGAAACAAGGCATCCAGGTAACTCTCTCCCTCACTGGTGTCGCACTGTCTGCAGCTCAGCCTCCAGCTCGCTGACTCTGAGCTGAAGCTCCTTGAGCCACAGACACTTACTGCAGGCGTGTTTGTCCCGGGTCACAATGTTACCCAGGAGTTCCCACGTGCTGCAGCCGCGACACGTCACTGCTCTGTCACCCCTAATGTGTTGCAAATAATTACTTGATTAAATTATTTAAAGTAAAGTTTATTTATTAGTCACAAGTAGGTTTACACTAACACCTCAGTGAAGTTACTGTGAAAATCCCCTAGTCGCCACACTCCGGTGCCTATTCGAGTCAATGCACCTCTTTCGGACTGTGGGAGGAAACCGGAGCACCCGGAGGAAACCCATGCAGACATGGGGAGAATGTGCAAACTCCACACAGACACTGACCCACCGGGAATTGAACCCGGGTCCCTGGCGCTGTGAGGCAGCGGTGCTAACCACTGTGCCACCGGGAATTGAACCCGGGTCCCTGGCGCTGTGAGGCAGCGGTGCTAACCACTGTGCTACCGGGAATTGAACCCGGGTCCCTGGCGCTGTGAGGCAGCAGTGCTAACCACTGTGCCACCGGGAATTGAACCCGGGTCCCTGGCGCTGTGAGGCAGCAGTGCTAACCACTGTGCCACCGGGAATTGAACCCGGGTCCCTGGCGCTGTGAGGCAGCAGTGCTAACCACTGTGCCACCGGGAATTGAACCCGGGTCCCTGGCGCTGTGAGGCAGCAGTGCTAACCACTGTGCCACCGGGAATTGAACCCGGGTCCCTGGCGCTGTGAGGCAGCAGTGCTAACCACTGTGCCACCGGGAATTGAACCCGGGTCCCTGGCGCTGTGAGGCAGCAGTGCTAACCACTGTGCCACCGGGAATTGAACCCGGGTCCCTGGCGCTGTGAGGCAGCAGTGCTAACCACTGTGCCACCGGGAATTGAACCCGGGTCCCTGGCGCTGTGAGGCAGCAGTGCTAACCACTGTGCCACCGGGAATTGAACCCGGGTCCCTGGCGCTGTGAGGCAGCAGTGCTAACCACTGTGCCACCGGGAATTGAACCCGGGTCCCTGGCGCTGTGAGGCAGCAGTGCTAACCACTGTGCCACCGGGAATTGAACCCGGGTCCCTGGCGCTGTGAGGCAGCAGTGCTAACCACTGTGCCACCGGGAATTGAACCCGGGTCCCTGGCGCTGTGAGGCAGCAGTGCTAACCACTGTGCCACCGGGAATTGAACCCGGGTCCCTGGCGCTGTGAGGCAGCAGTGCTAACCACTGTGCCACCGGGAATTGAACCCGGGTCCCTGGCGCTGTGAGGCAGCAGTGCTAACCACTGTGCCACCGGGAATTGAACCCGGGTCCCTGGCGCTGTGAGGCAGCAGTGCTAACCACTGTGCCACCGGGAATTGAACCCGGGTCCCTGGCGCTGTGAGGCAGCAGTGCTAACCACTGTGCTACCCAATTGTGGTGCTTTTTACATATTTTCAACTTACAAAAGAACAGTTCCTCTACCATTTTAAACCTTAGGAATGGAATAAACCTTAAACACTAACTAGATGCTCATCAGATACCAGATAGCTACACCCACAGCTAGAGTCAGAAAGCAAAAGAACACCTCTTTCCCCTCTGCACTGATATCCCACTTTGATCCAAATTCCAAAACATACTCACTCGGACCGTCTCACTCAGGTTGTGCTCTCTCCTACTAATTGTGCCTCTTACTGATCTCATCCCTCACAAAACCAAACCCCTGCGTGGGTTTCCTCCGGGTGCTCCGGTTTCCTCCCACAGTCTGAAAGACCTGCTGGTTCGGTGCATTGACCCAAACAGGTGCCGGACTGTGGCGATCAGGGGAATTTCACAGTAATTTCATTAGTGTTAATATAAGCCTTACTTGTGACTAATAAATAAACTTTACAAAGCTTACAGGACACTAGGAATGACACATTAAGAATGACAACGTTACTGAGAAAGTGCTTCGGGCACCCTGATAGGAGCTGCATAAACTCATGCCCCCGGTGAACTTTCCAGGGAATATCTTCAGGTCCAAAGCTCTATCAGACTGGGAAAGAATATGGGAATTAAATCCCTCATCAACATTAGCTGTGTCAGCATCGATACAGCTAATTACAAACTGCAGGAATATCCTGGAGGGTTAATCTGATTGGTTGCTATAACTCATGTATCTATGGCTTCCATTGGTGACTGCAAATTGCCAGAGATTACAGAGGCTGAGACTTTCTGAAATGACAGGGTGTGTCTGCACCACATTAACCAAGGCTCAGTCAGTGTGGCTTTGCTGCTGCAGCACTCGGCTTTCCCTCGTGCTGGGCCAACATTCCTCCCTTAACCAACTCCACACCAGCTGGTGATTCAGTTCAGTGTGTTGACAGGATTGTACCCATGTGGCTGTGAATTTGCCCAACACTGGCAGAGTTGCATTTTTTACCCATCTGTAGTTATTCTCACCCGTACGAAGAGTCAATCCCATGGCGTGGGAATGGAGTCACATATAGGGCAAGTGCAAACGGAAAGCAGGCACTAGGACACGTTGGGATTGTGCAGTCAGTCAGCCTGGTGTCAGCTTCACAGCATGCCCGCAATTCATCCCGTCCAATCATCATTCAGCTAATGTGTTGCTTTCCTGTACTCCATTTTGAAAGAGCAAAATAGCCTCTGTGTCTGTAGCACTGGCTCTGCTGATCTCCCCCCCCCCCCCCCCCCCCCCAACCCCAACCCCAACCCCCCCCCAACCCCCACCCCCACTCAGGTGAGCCCAAGAATCAAGCCCTTTTCTAATCTTCATGCTTCTCTCACTGTCATCATTGAAATATACACGGCCAACCCTTAGCTTGCCTTTGCAATGCATTCACACTGGAAGCCGAGTTCATCTTTCATCACTGTATTCAACTGCAGGATATGGGTGTCACGGGGAAGGTCAGCATTTCAGCTGTCAGTGAGGGATTTTTAAAATTTCAATTAGTCAACAATTACAAAGTAGTT
This sequence comes from Mustelus asterias, assembly GCF_964213995.1. Taxonomy (NCBI): domain Eukaryota; kingdom Metazoa; phylum Chordata; class Chondrichthyes; order Carcharhiniformes; family Triakidae; genus Mustelus; species Mustelus asterias. The sequence goes on along the minus strand of NC_135804.1, from coordinate 2,866,551 downwards.
AATAAATGTTCAGGCCAGGATGGTGCGTTCGGCGGAAGAGAACTTGGAGATGATGGTGTTCCCTTGCACCTGCTGCCCTGATCCGCTCGTCAAATTAAACATTCAAATACAAATTAACTCTGAAAGATTGTGTAAATGAATAACGCTTTACTGATTCATGCGCTCGTGATTCTGTGCAATTATACATTTGTTGGAATCAATTTTTAAAGATTTCCTTGGGGAATATTGTGTTATTTTGTAAAGGTGTGTGTGTCTGTATATGTGTGTGTACATGTGTACGCATGTATATGTGTGCATGCGTGCGTACGTGCATACGTGCGTGTGTGTATGTATGTGTGTATGTATGTGCCTGCATATGTACGAGAGCGTGTACAAGAGCGTGTACGTGTGTGTATGTGTATGTGCGTGTACATGTACGTGTGTGTGTACACATGTGCGTGCATGTATGTGTGTATGTATATGTGCACGTGTACGTGTGCGCGTGTACGTGTGCGCGTGTACGTGTGCGCGTGTACGTGTGCGCGTGTACGTGTGCGCGTGTACGTGTGCGCGTGTACGTGTGCGTGTATGTACGTGTACGTGTGTGCGTGTGTGTGTGTGTATGTATGTGTGTGTGCGTGTGTGTGTGTACGTGTGCGTGTACGTGTGCGTGTACGTGTGCGTGTACGTGTGCGTGTACGTGTGTGCGTGTACGTGTGTATGTATGTGTGTGTGTATGTATACGCGTGTGTATGTATATGTATATATGTGTATGTATGTGTGTGTGTATATGTGCATGTGTATGTGTGTGTGTGTGTGTGTGTGTGTGTGTGTGCGCGCGCGCGCATGTACATGTATGTAAATGATTTAGTTAAGCTGGGAAAAGGTTAATGGAAACCATGGGCAGGATTTTCCAGCCTCGCTCATCCCAAAACCATTAGATCCCGCCCAAAGTCAACGGACCATTCCATGGTCTGCCCCTTGCCCGCTCCGATTCCCATGGCGGGCGGGATGGTAAACTTTGTCTGGAAGAGTCGACACTAAAGGAGCAGAGGTGCGAAATGCAGGCATTGATGATGAAACTACAGGTATTGGTACAAATAAAGAAGTTTAGGAATTTGCATTAGGAGATAGACATGGACCTGGGTTTTCAGCTGTTAAATTTCAAAGGTGAGTTAAAGGTTTTTACAGCTTGCAAAGGTTTCAGAAGTAAACAAGGGAAGGTTATGACATTTTTTTGTTCCCAAATGCAGAGACAATAGGAAAGATTTGTATATTTTGGAAAAGTTAAGTTCAAAAGAGTGCTGAGACAATGGAAGTGAAGATGAAAGGGAAAGAAATGGATACTTAACAAGACGACCGTGCCAGAGCGGTGAACCCGAGACACATCAGGCCGTGTCCAACACCACAGCACAAAGCCCCATCTTACAAGATGGAAAGCTGTCTCGACAAGAATTATTTTTGACAATTATTTCTGCTTGTTGTCCGTACTTCCCATGATCCCTCAGGACAATGGCATCACTTCCCGCCATCCAATCACAGACAAAGCACAAGGTCAAAGTTAACTACAAAAACTGGTTTTATTTGAAAAAAGGCAGATTATATCTAAGGTTAAATGACCTTTGACATTTACACGTTTAATAATTTAGGTTGATATTATGTGGCTTTATTTTTAGATAAATAAATCTACACGTCTTTTCTTTGCCTCAACAAAATCAAAGACAGAATTTTTCAATCCCGCAGCAGATTTGGAGAGATGGTCAGGACACAGCCTCAAGTTTTAGGGAAAACATTTTCTTCTCTCATTTTCCTTCTGTTCATTGTTATTTTAACCAATGTGCCCCCCCCTCCCCCAGCCCTCCAAATCCCTCCCTCTGGTTGGTTCCAAAGGTGCTGAATATTTGTTAAATAGCTCTCAGAGTCTTGGACTGGGATCCCAGAGAGCATGTCAAAAGCAAACCTTTTGCTCGTCTCCCCGAACCCTCTCTCCCACTTCACCCCCATCAGTGGCCAGCTGAGCAACCAGCATTCAGGAAGCATTTTCTTGGAGGAACCAGCCAAGGAACATTCTCCCAGGATAGGCAAACATCGACAATGGTCGAACATTTTGTGGAGACTTTGGTGCCACAGGTACAAGCTGAACGTAAGGCACCGAAACAAGGGAACACTTTTACCCAACAGGGTTAGTCATCTCTTTCTGGGGAAGACGCCATGTTTGTTTATAAAGCTTCTGCTCGGTGACCTGGGAATGTGACAAAGGGTCAAGCTGGAAGGCCCCAGAGCTCTGGCTGAGGGAGAAAGCTGATCAGAGACAAGGCTTTTCTTTCAGAAGGTGAAGGGAGGGTGGGTGCGGAGGGCTGGGGACATTTGGAAAAATAAATAAGGTGGAGGAGGCAGTTGTGGGGGTGTGGATGGGGGAGGAGGATGACGTGTACCAGCTTTCAAGACCCCAGTTAGAAGGGGGACCAATTGGTCGAACCAGTTGAACATCAAGTTCGACCACTGAACACCTGCCAGCTGCCAACAATTGGAAAGGGGCCGCCAGAGTTACTGAACTAATAAACATGAGTAACCCAGACACCTCGCATTCAGAAAAACCTGCCGGCTTTTCCATCGGAAAGATGGGATGTGAGGAGCCATCGCAAGGCGGGAGAACATTTGTGCAAGTCAGGTCTGATTAACAAGAGCACCTATCAGCAGCACAGACCATTCCAGCGGGGGTGGGGGGGGGGTGGAGGCACGGCGGGGAGTGCGGGGTGGTGGGGGCACGGCGGGGTGGGGGGTGCACGGCGGGGAGTGCGGGGTGGGGGGGTACGGCGGGGAGTGCGGGGGGCACGGCGGGGAGTGCGGGGGGGGCACGGCGGGGAGTGCGGGGTGGGGGCACGGCAGGGAGTGCGGGGTGGGGGGGCATGGCAGGGAGTGCGGGGTGGGGGGGGGCACGGCAGGGAGTGCGGGGTGGGGGGGGCACAGCGGGGAGTGCGGGGTGGGGGGTGGTGGGGGCACGGCGGGGAGTACGGGGTGGAGGGGGCACGGCGGGGAGTGTGGGGTGCGGGGTGGGGGGTCACGGCGGGGGGTGGTGGGTGGTGAGGGCACGGTGGGGAGTGCGGGGTGGGGGGTGGTGGGGGCACGGCGGGGAGTGCGGGGGCACGGCGGGGAGTGCGGGGTGCGGGGGGCACGGCGGGGAGTGCGGGGTGCGGGGGGCACGGCGGGGAGTGCGGGGGGGGCATGGCGGGGAGTCCGGGGTGGGGGCATGGCAGCGAGTGCGGGGTGGGGGGGCACGGCGGGGAGTGCGGGGGGCACGGCGGGGAGTGCGGGGTGGGGGGGGGGCACGGCGGGGAGTGCGGGGTGGGGGGGGCACGGCGGGGAGTCCGGGGTGGGGGGGGCACGGCGGGGAGTGCGGGGTGGGGGGGGCACGGCGGGGAGTGCGGGGTGGGGGGGGCACGGCGGGGAGTGCGGGGTGGGGGGGGCACGGCGGGGAGTGCGGGGTGGGGGGGGCACGGCGGGGAGTGCGGGGTGGGGGGGGCACGGCGGGGAGTGCGGGGTGGGGGGGGCACGGCGGGGAGTGCGGGGTGGGGGGGGCACGGCGGGGAGTGCGGGGTGGGGGGGGCACGGCGGGGAGTGCGGGGTGGGGGGGGCACGGCGGGGAGTGCGGGGTGGGGGGGCACGGCGGGGAGTGCGGGGTGGGGGGGGGCACGGCGGGGAGTGCGGGGGGGAATGGGGACCGGGGGAATGGGGACCGTTGAATAAACAGTACAAAATAAAACATGTACCGTGTTATCCAATTAGAATAAAAACACGTTTTTAAAAAACTATTAAAAAAATTACAAAGTTGGGCCCACTGTACATTGCAACCAATGAGGAGTTTTGTATAAAATGGTTGCGTTACTTTGCATAGTCTATATGCCTTTGTGTCGCAATCGGTACAGAAGAGGTTAATTATAGCGAGTGGATGATGTGTTAGTAAGTGCTAAATTACCCATCAAGCAGTGGCCATGGTCAAGTGGCTGTCAGTTAAGCGAATGAGAGCACCTCAGGCCACAGACTCTGAGAGAGTGACAATGTCCCTCCTGTCTGCTGAGGAGTATCTCAAAGAAACTCTTTTCGTCAAGAGGGGCAACCAAGCTTTGGTCACTCAAAATAAGCACCACCCTGAGCCAGAAACATCTGATGATATAGTGAAGGCTTTCAAAAATAGGATCATGATTAGTGTTGGGTGTGCTAGGTCTAGCTGCCATTTTGGAAATTCGAACCTGTAGTCAGATCGAGGTTGGAATTGTTGCTCTGGCCTAGCCAGAAGGGTGTCAGTCAGTCACTTCAACACGACCAGGGGGCAGGCGCCTTGCCTGCTGAGATTTGGTCACTGACTTCCTCTAACCAAGCAAGTTGGATCTCCTTCCCACAGTCTCAAAGCTGCTTCTTTCCTGAAGATCGCCGGGATATCAGCTTGGTTTCTGAAGATAACCTTGGATGCTCCCGCTCCTTCCAGAAGAAACGCCAGCAAGCTTCTAGATTCCGGTTACTACAGCAGTGTGAGGAGAGGTGGAAGACAGCCAGGGTCAGGCACAGCTAGTGTTGTCTCAGTAGATTCCTGCAAGTTCTGGGCGTTGTTGCCGCTCACTCGGGTCTCTCATGTCGGAGTCCAGGCGTCACAGCTCAGTGATATGAAGCTGGTAACTCGGGGGAGGATGTGTTGACGGAGGAATGTTGATTCTCCGGATGTGGCAGCCATGGCACAGCAGATGCCCCTCCAGAGGGTAACAGCGACAACCCTCCTCATCGTTCAACTGGAGATGACAATCCTGGGGGCAATAGAAGAATAATGGTGGGGTCAAAGGTTATTGCAAATAAAACAGTCCAATTCCACCGCCTACTAACCCCACCCCAGCAACCATCGATCTCCTATTGGCTTGCTGGGGCAGCCAATCAAGGTAGACTATCCAGTTCTCAATGTGGTTGTTGTTGCTTTACCCCAATTCCCCAAACCTGAAACTCGCAGCCAGAGAGAAAATAAAAACATTCCAAAGTCCCAAATTCTCACCTCGCAGTGATAACATTCCACGTGATAATCTTTATCCATCGACACTACGCGGATTGTTTCCTCCGAACCCTGAAAATGACCAACAAACTCACTCAGCAAGATCCCCCTCTCAGGGCAACAGACACTCCCCCGACAGCTCCCCACCCCCCGCACACCAATACCACCCCCACCCCTCATCCACCCCGATACAGCCCTGACCCCCCCCCACACACCCCCCACCCCAATACCGCCCCCACCCCTCATCCACCCCGATACAGCCCTGACCCCCCCCCCACACACGCCCCACCCCAATACCACCCCCACCCCTCATCCACCCCGATACAGCCCTGACCCCCCCCACACACCCCCCACCCCAATACCGCCCCCACCCCTCATCCACCCCGATACAGCCCTGACCCCCCCACCCCAATACCACCCCCACCCCTCATCCACCCCGATACAGCCCTGACCCCCCCACCCCAATAGAGCTCCCACCCCCCCCCACCCGCACACCCACCTCCCACCCCAAATCAGCCCCGACCCCCACCCACCCCAATACAGCCCCCACTCCCCCCACACGCCCCCCACCCCCTATTCACCCCAATACAGCCCCTGCCCCCCACCCCCCCGATACAGCCCCCACCCCCCCACCCAGATACAGCCCCCACCCCCCCCACCCAGATACAGCCCCCACCCCCCCCCACCCAGATACAGCCCCCACCCCCCCCACCCAGATACAGCCCCCACCCCCCCACCCAGATACAGCCCCCACCCCCCATCCCCCCGATACAACCCCCACCCCGATACAGCCCCCACCCCCTACCCACCCATACCCACACTGCCCCCACACCAATACAACCCCCCCCTCCCCCCCTCCACGCTCATCCATTTACCCTTCACAATTATGACGTGGACAATGATGCTGAAGCTTCATAAAGGAGACCGGGGGGTGGTGGTGGGGGGGGGGTGTGTGCGGGGGGAGGGGGACGGGGGGAGGCGGGAGGCGGCGGGGGGGGGAGAGGGGAGCGAAACACAGAAACAAAGAAAGATGGGAAAAAGAACGACAAAAACAGCGTGGGGGAGTGATCGGGTAAATAGGGGGGAGGGAGAAAGAGTGAGTGAGAGATGGAGCGAGAGAGAGAGAGAAGGAAGAATGTGAGACAGTGAGTCAGTCAGATTGGGAAGGAGGGAGATGTGGGAAACGTACCTGTGCCGGGAGAATGGGATACCCACAGGATGCACACTTGGGAGCAAATACCCTGGACAAGAAAAGATCACAAATTAGACACAAAAAATATACCCCGAGAACAGAATATACCAGAGAAGAGAACACCGGGGGAGTGAACCCAGAACAGAATATACCGAGACCAACAGCTACAAGTTCCGTCGTGAGATATTTGGGAGCGAGCTCGAGGCTGGAGATAAACATGATGTTTGGACCATTTGTTGCTCCATGGAGCAGTGCAATTCCATTCACAGCTGGGCCAAAGTGGGAGAGGGATGTCCTGTTTCAGACCAACTCTGCGGTTCTTAAAGAGTGCTGTACATCTGGACAGCACAGGCAGGGTGGCACCGTCACTGCCAAAGAGGCAGCGACCACACAGCATAAACTCAGGGCACACAGTCCCTCGTACAGGGGGGCTGGAGCGGGATGGGGCGGGGATGGGGCGGGGAGGGACCGGGCGGGGCCTGGCTGGGGGTGCAGGGCGGGGCCTGGCTGGGGGTGCAGGGCGGGGCCAGGCGGAGCGGGACGGGACCGGGCAGGGGTTGGGTGGGGCGGGGCGGGCCGGGCCTGGCTGGGGGTGCAGGGCGGGGCCGGGCAGGGCAGAGAGGGGCCAGGTGGAGCGGGACGGGGTCAGGCGGCTCCGGGCAGGGGTTGGGCGGGCCGGGCCTGGCTGGGGGTGCAGGGTGGGGCCGCGCAGGGCAGAGAGGGGCCAGGCGGGATGGGGTGGCTCCAGGCAGGGGTTGGGTGGGGCGAGGCGGGGCAAGGAGGGGTGGGCCTGGCTGGGGGTGCAGGGCGGGGCCAGGTGGAGCTGGACAGGGCCAGGCGGCTCCAGGCAGGGGTTGGGCAGGCCGGGCCTGGCTGGGGGTGCAGGGCAGGGCCAGGCAGAGCGGGACGGGGCCAAGCTGGGTGGGGTGGCTCTGGGCAGGGGTTGGGTGGGGCGAGGCGGGGCAAGGAGGGGTGGGCCTGGCTGGGGGTGCAGGGCGGGGCCAGGTGGAGCGGGACGGGGCCAGGCGGGGTGGGGTGGCTCTGGGCAGGGGTTGGGCGGGGCGAGCCGGGCCTGGCTGGGGGTGCAGGGCGGGGCCTGGCTGGGGGTGCAGGGCGGGGCCAGGCGGAGCGGGACGGGGCCGGGCGGGGTGGGGCGGCTCCAGGCAGGGGTTGGGCGGGGCGAGCCGGGCTGGGGGTGCAGGGCGGGGCCGCGCAGGGCAGAGAGGGGCGAACACTCACGTGTGGTAATCTTTGACACAGTAAATGTTGTTGTCCACGTCGACGGTGAAAGGCACTCCGTCCAGACACTGGTTACAAAGCACGCAGCGGAAACAGCCGGGGTGATAGGACTTCCCCAGAGCCTGCAAGATCTGCAACCAACACAGCGTGAAGTTAGCTTACAGCTCACAGGAATCACAGCTCTGACCCCCCTTTCCAAATATTCCTTCCTCCACTGCACTGCTGCACACTCGGTTCATAGAATCTTCTAGAAACCCAATCAGTCCCAGCACACATGTCCCACCACCATTCAATCAGATCATGGTTAATCTGTGTCCCAGCCCCTATCCCTCAGCTCCCTGAGTGAACTAAACGTCTCGCAACCTCAGTCTCAACACCTCCAACTGACCCCCAGAATTCAGTCATTTTCAGGTCACAGATTTCTCAACTTTACCCCTATAGAAAGTGGGCTCTCATTTTAAGGTACGTTCCTTTTTCTGAACTCATCTATCTCATTTCACCCCATAAACATCATCAAGAATCTGGTGAACTGGTGCGGCAACAATAATCTCTCCCTCAATGTCAACAAAATGAAGGAGATTGTCATCGACTTCAGAAAGTGTAAAGGAGAACATGCTCCTGTCTTCATCAATGGGGACGAAGTGGAAATGGTCGTGAACAAGCTTTTAGGTGTCCAGATCACCAACCTGTCCTGGTCCCTCCATGCCGACACTATAGTTAAGAAAGCCCCACCAACGCCTCTACTTTCTCAGAAGACTAAGCAAATTTGGCATGTCAGCAACATGCATCTCACCAACTTTTACAGATGCACCATAGAAAGCATTCTTTCTGGTTGTATCACAGCTTGGTATGGCTCCTGCTCTGTCCAAGACCGCAAGGAACTACAAAAGGTCGTGAACGAAGCCCAGTCCATCACGCAAACCAGCCTTCCATCCATTGACTTTGTCTACACTTCCCACTACCTCAGGACAGCAGCCAGCATAATCAAGGACCCCACGCACCCCGGACATTCTTTCTTCTGCCTTCTTCCATCAGGAAAAAGATACAAAAGTCTGAGGTAACGTACCAACCGACTCAAGAACAGCTTCTTCCCGGCTGCCATCAGACTTTTGAATGAATCATTGAATCCCTCGAGTGCAGGAGGTGGCCATTCAGCCCATCAAGTTTGCACCGACTCTCACTGTAGCATCTTATCCAGGTCCAACGTCCTCCCCCAATCCCAGTAACCCCACGCATTTACCCCACTAATCCCCCTAACATTGACATTTTTGGACACTAAGAGATAATTTAGCACAACCAATCTGCCTAACCTGCACAACTTTGAACTGTGGGAAACCGGAGGAAACCCACGCAGACAAGGGGAGAACATGTAAACGCCACACAGTAACCCAAGCGTGGAATTGAACCCAAGTCTCTGGAGCTATTAGGCAGCAGTGCTAACCACTGTTCCGCCCATCAAGTGGACCTACCTCGCATTAAGTTGATCTTTCTCTACACCCTAGCTGTGACTCTAACACTACATTCTGCACCGTTTCCTTTCCTTCTCTATGAACAGTATGCTTTGTCTGTATAGCGCGCAAGAAACAATATTTTTCACTGTATACCAATACATGTGACAATAATAAATCAAATCCATAACACTTCAGTTGGAATTACCCATCAGAATTCAAGGGGATTCCAGTAGCATCTATGCAAACTGTCCTCATATTCTTGATCCATGTTAGTCCAGTTATCACCCAAAGGCAATACATCCTCAGTGAAGCCCAGGACAATATCCCACAGAGTTTAACTGCAGAATTATTTCAATCCCTTTGTATTGCAGCCTTTTCAATTACTTTATAAGCTGGTTGCTAGAATTAATGATGTCAAATAATCAACTGTAGCAAAACCTAGCCTCGTTCTGCTCTCCCCATCATTATAATATCTCTCCGCTGTTAACATTCTGTTCAAAGTCATATCCTCTTTCGGTACATGCAGAGTTAACACTGCCAGTCAGCCAGAGAAATAACAATTTCCTCAAGTTAAACACTGGAAAAATGGACATGCTGTTTGTCACAGGTATCTCAGAGCTCCAGTAGGTGTTAAAACTGGCTAAAGATGCCAGGCTCAATAATAACATGGATTTATTGCCAAGTATAAACTTACACAGAAAACGAATTAAAGCTATTTCTATCAGACGGAACCCTCACAGGCAGTCACAACCTGTGATCAAATCAACATTGGTATACAGTGACTGCAACAGTTACAGAGGGAATAATCCTGGGAGTTCTCCATATCTCTTACCATCTCCATTATCAGATGTCCACACACAAAACACTTGTCTGCTGTCTGCTGGAAGCCCGAATACTGTAAATAAAAATTCCACACCACATAATCAATGCATATAAATACAACATGGACAATATTACAAAGCAATGAATAAGCAGCCTGTATTCACCCAATATTCACCTCAAATCCGAGCATTCCCACCAGATTTCTTCCATCTCCCCTGTCCCCACAGGCCGGTACTATCTGTGTGTGCCTCTGATTACAGCCTCCTGTGAACTCCTGACTTTAATCACTCCACCATGAGCAGCTGTGGAATTCCCTCTCTAAACCTCACTCTCCTACAAGACATTCCTTCAAATCTCTCTCTTTGACCTCACGTTTGGACCTGCCTAGTGGCACAGTGGTACTGTCACTGGACAAGAGATGCAAAGACCCAGGGTAATGCTGTGGGGAACCAGGTTCGAATCCCATCACGGGAGATGATGAAATTTGAATTCAATAAAAATCTGGAATTGAAAGTCTAATGATGACCATGAAACCATTGTTGTAAAAATCCACCTGGCTCACTAGAAGGAAATCTGCCATCCTTACCTGGTCTGACCTACATGTGACTCCAGACCCAAAGTAATGTGGTTGACTCTTAAATACCCCCTGAAAATGGCCAAGCGAAACACTCAAGTCAAGGGCAATTAGGAATGGGCAACAAATGCTGAATTAGCCAGCAAGACTCTCATCCCCTGAATGAATAAAAATCTCACGTGGCTGTGTGTGAAATTTTGTTGATTACACTCCTATGAGGAAAGTTGATTGACTGCATTAAAGGCGCT